>NC_056733.1:702537883-702662883 GCF_019279795.1 Protopterus annectens | reverse complement strand
AAGGGTACTAGCTGCTAGATCAAGGGCCTAGGGAACTAACCAAAGGGGTGGTGAATACAGCACAATGTGGCTGGGCTAATATATGCCTTCGGGCAGATAGCCCAGTACCTACCTATGAACCTATGAGTATGAATAGCAGTGGGCTCAGAGCTGAAGCCTGGTGTACACCTACCATTCACTGGTGAATGTGGTTGCATTAAATTTTTTATATACATATATTATATATATTTAGAGAAAGACAGATAAGGAATTTACATCTTTCTCAGTGGTTCTGGAACTGTAGCCATTAGTATATTTAATTTCTGGAGGTGTTGGGGAATGTGGGGTGGGGAGCCTACCACATAAAAGCAAAGTTTGCGATTATTTTTGGGCTCACAAATGTAACACATTTCTTTACATTTGTGATCACTTAAGTTCAATTTTCTTTAGATGATTGTGATTGTCAATTAACTTGTTTGACATATTTACAGTCAAACAAAGTTCATCAGCGATCTAAAGACATGTACTTGTATTCATATATGTCTGTTTTTATCTGTCTATCTATCTATTTGTCTGTCTGTCTATATGTCTGTGAGAAGTAGAAAATAACAGCATAGAGTTTTGGCAGTCAAGCTTCTTGAGGGTCAGTAGGTTATAAGCTTGACAACTGAATGTGTGAAACTAACCATTTTCATATATTGATAGATGTGTTCTCAAGTTTTCTGAGGCAAATTCCTCTTAAAAATGCTTTATGAAGGATTTCAGTGTTCACATTTTCTTCTCTTAGTATATTGCCTTATACCCGCGGTGGCATTGTCGCCTCACAGTAAGACGCTGTCTGGTTCGATTCTCAGCTAGAGCGTCTTCTGCGTGGAGACTTGCGTGAATGGGCATACCTTCGTTGAAGGTTGTGTGTCAGGCCTGGCAAGCTGGTATGTAAAAATCAACTACCAATCATTAGCGGACCGGAATTCCACTGTGGCGACCCCTAACCGGGAAAAGCCGAAAGACACACACAGTATATTGCCTTATAAAGTCCATCTTTTTCTGTTTTTCTCAAAATCTGTACTACTTCCTGCTACCTGCACTGTTGTTTTTTAGGCAGTCATGCCTTTCAGTGTTATTTCACCTGTTTATTCAGGATCTACCTTCCTCCCTGTCTATATTGCATTTTAGTCTGTTATTTGGGATATTTTCTTCTTGTCTTTACCTTTTGAATGTATTTTATAGAGCTAGATAATCTGCTGTTTTCATTATGCAGACACAGTGTACTTAATCAGCCATTCTTCTGTTTCTATTCTTGGTGTTCTTTGTTTTCATGACACTGATCGTACCCAATGTCTTTTTTTAGCTTTATTCAAATTCTCAAGCAATTAAATGAAAACAGAACAACCTGCAAAGCTGGTTAACACACACATGTGTGTTTATTCAATATATGCCCAAATGTCACTCTTTTCTGGCCTTCTCACACTGAATTCTAGTGCACTTTTAAAAAAATATATAGAAAGTATTATTAAAGACATACCAAGTTATGGTTTGTTATTTTAACTCTTCCATCTGTATTCTGTGGCTCCTGAAAAGTTGTGGAACTTGCCTGTGTCTTTTAACATTTAAATGAGGTAATGTTACTGACAAAGTACTTATAAGACAGCAGCTATAGCTATATATATTACTGAGCTGAATAATTATATGGAAAAAAAATGGCAAGTTCTTTCCATTTGCCATCTTGAACTTCTTTTACAGGTTTGATCCTACAACATCCACTGGCAGACTCCTCCATTTATCCATTTCTTACACTTCTTTTAAATTATCAGCCCTGTATCTTTAAGGTGTGTCTACCTTTTTTGTCTACCTCCTTTTTTTGGCAGCTGTTACCATACCTATTGATTCTGTTCATAGGTTCATAGGTAAGTACTAGGCTATTGGCCCAAGGGCCTAACTAAGCCTAGCCAACAAAGTTCCCTGGCTTACACCAACCCAAGAAAGTTAATTTCCTGTGCCCTTGTCGAGCAGAGCCACTGAAGTGATCCCTGGGGTGTATTTCCTATTTCCCATCCACTCATCAGGATTTTTCTTGAAGAGTGTTAATGAGGAACTTTGCTTGACATAGATGGGTAGCTTGTTCCAGGGTATGGGAAGTCTCTGGGACAGGAATCGATCCCTCCGGCAAGTCCTGTTTATTGTAGTGACAAGGTTTAGGTCCCTAGAGCATGTAGCTCAGAGGGATTGGGATTTCTTTAGGTGTAGCATGTCCAACAGCTCTGGGTTTGACATAGTTTTATATGTTAGGCAGAGATCACCTCGGAGTAGGTGATATGCTACAGAGTAAAGCTGGAGTTTTTTGAGACAATCAGTCTAGGACATCTGTTTGAGGCCAGTAATCCTCTTTGTGATGTACTCCTGTTGCCTTTCCAGCTGCTGCAGATGTCTTATGAGGTACATTCCAAAAGGGGCGTTGTGCTCTATAATGGGTCTAATGAGTGTCGAGTACAGGGGAACAATGACCTCTTTTTTCCTGGATGAGAACCCTTTTGTGACGAGGTGTGCTATGTAGAAGGATTTCCTGACTACTGTGACAATGTGATTATCAAAGGAGAGACTACTGTCCACCTGGGTCCCAAGGTCTCTTATCACACATTCGGTGTTAAGAAGACTGCCACCTATGTGGTAATTCATGGGTACAGAGTTTTTACCAAAGGGGATAACAATGTACTTTTTGGCATTGAGCTTGAGGCCATGGCTCTGACACCAGGCATCTGTCTCAGTGAGGCCCTTCTGTAGGATGTCCACATCATTTGGGGACTTGACTATAGCTCCTAGTTTGCAGTCATCTGTGAACTTTGTTAGCCAGAGGCCTTCTGTGTTAGCTTGCACTTTAGAGAAGTAGATACCAAACAGTAGAGGTCCCAGGACTGAACCCTGTGGTACTCCACATGTCACTGGCTTGAAGTCAGATTTGGAGTCTGCAACTTTTACAGTGTGGGTTCTGTCAGTGAGCCAGTTAGCAACCCATCTTGTGACATAGGGATTTATACCTAGTTTAGTGAGTTTAGCTATAATTCCAGAATGGGGGATGGTGTCGAAAGCCTTGGCAAGGTTAAGATAGGTTGTGTGAACCACCTTACCCTTGTCTACAGCTTTGGTGACTGCCTCAAAGAAGTCGACCAGGTTCAGGAGGTAGGATCTGCCTTTCACAAACCCGAACTGGGTGGGGTCCAGAGTTTGGAGGTCACCAATGTCTTTGTTTATGAATTCCATGCAGACAAGGCTCGTCAGTCTAATAGGGTGATAATTCCCAGGATCAGTGGTTGCTCCCCCTTTGTGGAGTGGAATAACTGTTGCTGTGCACCATTCAGTGGGCACAAAGCCTGACATGAGGCTATGATTGAACATGGTGCTTAGGTGGGGAGCCAGTTCGTTCTGAAGTTCGTGTAAAATGCAGCCTGGGATGTTGTCCAGTCCCATGGATGCTGTGTTTTTGGCTTTAGAGAGTGCTGCTTTTACCTGTGAAGTTGTGATTACAGGGACTCTGCATTATTCCTGTATAGATACAAGCTGTTTAGGGGGTGAGAGGGGGGTAAAGTTAGCACTGAACCTATCTGCCAGGATGTTGGCAATATCAGTTGGTTCTGTAATTTTTGTGCCATTGTGCTGTAACTCAGAGCATATCTGGTTGTTGCCATTGAGATTCTTGACATAGCTATAGAATGCTTTGTGGTTGTCTTTAGAATCAGTGGCAATCTTGTTTTCATAACTAGCTTTGGAGGATCTTATAAGGGATCTCAGCTTCTTGCTGAGGCTGACCAGGGAGCTCCTCCACTCATGGGATTTTACTCTCTTCTGCAACAATTTCTTTTTGTTTATGGCAGGGGACCACCAGATTGGAAGAGAACGAGGAGCTGACTTCAGGTGTGCAACACCGGTCACTCATGTTGGTAATGACTAGGTCTAGGATACTGTTGCCCCTGGTGGGGGTGTGGATACATTGATCCAGGGCATTGGAATTTATGAATTCCAGAAAGCGCTAAGCAAAGAAGTTGGTACATGAGTAGTTTTCCCAGTTAATGGTGGGGTAGTTGAAATCGCCCAATATTAGGGAGTTTGCTTGAACCATAATATTTTCCAGTATATCAAGAAAAGAGGAGTGGGAATCCTGGGGCATGGTGGGGGATCTGTAGCAAGCTACAATTTGGATTGCAGTGTTGCCCGAGTTAGTTGCCCTTGGATAACCTCAGCTGCATTATGCTGAGCAACTAGCCTGGAGGTGTGGATATCCTTAATGAATATGGACACATCTCCACCTTTGGTGTTCTGGTCCAGGTTAGATGGCCAAAAAGTGTCGTATAAGTTATAGCCTGGTAATGCAGGGGTGCTCTCTGGAGCCTTGAACCAGGTCTCAGTCACTGCACAGACATCAATGTTCTCCATTTTAAGGAGTGCCTCAAGTGAGTACATTTTGAGATTTAGACTTCTAGCATTGAGTAGCATTACCCTTAGTTTTTGCTTGCCTGTTTCTGTTATGGTGGTGAATTTGTCATTTAAACCTTGCCTAAAAAAGGCACTATAAGGGCAGCAAGAGCCTTTGCCAGTATCTGGAATCCCAGGGGTGACAGGTACAGGCCATCTCTGGCAAAGCATCATGGTCTGTCGACCATGTCGCCCCAGGCAGACAGATACTGGATCCCCTTAGAATGACACCAGAAGCTTAGCCAATTGTTGAAGTCAATCATTTTGTCTTTGTACTGCAGTATCATTCTGGGCGATGGCAGGATGCTACTCAGGGCTAGGGTCATACCTGCCTGGGCTACAAGATTGGAGAGTTCTTCCATGTCTTTTTTCATGTAGTCCAGGGAGGTACGTCTCAGGTCATTCTGCATCATTTTACTCATTTCTCTATTGGTGTACATTTTTACTTTCTTTACAGTTTTCTACTCTTCTGCCTATTGATAAAGTTGTAATGTAGCAAATAATTACCAGCATGCACCAAACACCCAAACTGGAAGGCCAAAATGCCAAACAAATAAAAACCAGCTGGATAACCACGACTGCAGGAACAATTTTAATGAAAGATACCATAAAATAAATAACAGACAAGCGCTTTCGCAAATGCTTCCTCAGGTCTCAGTACAGGCATTTATTGAAAGCTTGCATTTATACACATATAAAATCAATCAAACACTAAAACAATAAGAGGTAATTAACCTCTTAAAGAGATGTATAACAAACTATTGTTTTAACTTGCATGCTTTCAAAATAGGTTTCAAGCTGACATTGCTATTAATTCATGGTTGTTTGTGTGCTTGTAGTCTTAAAATCCATCTTAGTTCTACTTGTTCTAAAATATTGTTCATATCTCCCCCTCTGCAATTAACATATACCAGTTGCAACACTTTAAAATTAAAATGGTGACCAGGATGCATCCTTATATGTTCGCTAAAGCATTACTGTCATTCTGTCTACGTATTTCATATAAATGTATACTGATACGTTCTTTTAGCTTCTGTATGGTTTTACCCACATAATAACTGGGACATAAGACACGTAGCTAAATAAATCAAATTTGTACTATTACAATCTGCATAAAATCTTGGTATAAACTTAAATGAAGTATTAGGACAATTAAAATCATGCTGTTTACTAATTACAGAGCAAAAATTACACTTTTTACACGGATGTGTACCTGGGTTAGTAACTGTTGGAATAACTTCTTATTATCTTGACATAATAACCTCTTCAAGTTAGCATTGTTCCTATAAACAAAGCATGGTGTATCACCCACAACCCTAGCTGTATGTTGATCAACGGTTAATAAGGACCAATGTTTCTGAATAATGTTCCTGATGGCATTGTTACTGCTAGTAAAACTAGTTACAAAAGAATGAGGTTGCACCTTATTCAAAGAACTATTCTCATTGGTGATATTTCCATCCTGACTATTATAAGCATTATTGTGAGAAATATTACTTTGCGCCCCTTGTATTGTATGCTTTTTATAACCTCTCTCTACAAAGTGTAGTTCCATTTGTTTCATTTCTGTATCAAGAGTGTTACTACCTTCACAGACCCTTTTAACCCTTAGTAGTTGGCTTTTCACAATGTTGGGAAAAACATGTCGTGGATCCATACAGTCACAGCATAATAAGTGTGCAAAACAGGTTTGTTGTACAGGTAGTTGCTATAATATATCTTTCCTCCTGTAACTTTCGATAGGGTCTTTAAAGGAGGTGAGTACTACAATCTTTGTGTAAGCCCGCAAGCCTTTAATTACTGGTATAACTGGATGAGTGACATACAAAAAAAATACATACTTTCATTAATGTATCTTAACCTTATTACTAATTTTTTCAATGCTCCTATCTACTGGCAAATATATATCAGTGTCACTAAGAAGTTCTTGCATGACTAATATAATCCTTCCTATTTAGTAAAACAACCCCCCCTTGTCAGCAGGCTTTATACAAATATTGGTATTATGACATAAGCCTTCAAATGTTTGCATTTCAGCTGCTGTTAAATTATAAAAATCATGATTAGAGCTCAAAGAAGTGAGCATTTTACAAATATCTTCTTTACAGATTCTAACAAAATACTCTACATGTGTAGGCATGGGTGGTACAAACGTACTAGGTTTGCTATATTTTGAAGCCTTATTTAGTGTTCCTGTCTCTTGAAACAGCAATTTACATGATAAATTGCGAGCAAACATCCCTAAATCAGTACAAACATCACTTAATTTAGCCGTGGTTGCGAGAACAAAAGAAAGTCCTCTATCAAGTACTCTTAGTTCTGTAGAGTTCAGCACATAATCTAAAAGATTCAAAACATGTGTCTGCTATCTTTGCATGGCTTGATAAACAGATTAGTTAATGTCTTCTCTAAATCTCCTCAGTTTTCCAAGAAACCACGGGGGGGTCCTTTCAGCTCTTACTATTTTGTTAACCTTTGATTTCTGAAATCCCTTCTGAATTATTCCTTTGTGAAAATTCTTTTTTGAAACACAGTCAGCCCTAGATAAACCTGTCTTCTGTCCTTTTAAAAGTATTGTGCAAAATTATTCATTGCTTTACCATTATTCCCACTCTGTTAACCTCTGTTCTTTATGAATCATAGAATCAGAACAAACAAGACAACTGGACCCATTTTCACTGCTTGTATCTTGCTATCCGTATCCATAAAACAGAGCTTCCATTTTCTCAGTTTTATGTATTCTTTGGTTTAGTCTCTTCACACATATCCTTAGCTGCCATAACAAAATCCTTTTCAACCAATACTCCTCAATACTTTATTTTATCATGACCCCACAAATATTGGTATTGCTGAACCAATTCATGTGTTTTTTTCCTTTAGTTTTAAAAACAGGTCAGACATATGAAAGGTTTTATCTAGGAAGGGAAGAGAGCAAGACTAAAGTGGGATAAGCTGATCCTTCCGATAGAACAAGGTAGTCTGCGATTACGTGATTTGAAGGAGTATTTCAGAGCTAAACAGTTAAGGCTACTATACATAACACAAGCTGAAAGATATAATTCAAAGTGGAAAGGGATGATGCTGAAACAGTGGGGAAGCTCAAGAAACAAGGAGAGACTGGGATTTTGTATGCAAATCCTTAGGAGAATAACAATAACCATACAAAATATTATATTCATAAAGTAGCAGAAAGTATTCTAAGAACTAAGGCAACACAGGAATGGAGAACAAGAGATTATGCTGATAGGTATGACTGCAATTAGGGGTACAGAGAACAGGCAAGAGGAGGGTGGAATTTTCTGGGGAAAAATTGCAAAGGAATCAAGGTATTGGGAACAAATAATTAGAGAGGGAAAGGTAATAGAATGGGAAGAGGCGAAGAATACATTTGGAGTGCAGGTTAGAGACTGCCTTCTCTATCAAGGATAGATGTCAGAGTATTCATTCAGAGGAGATTAGAAATGATTGGGAAGAGAGACTGGATAAGCAATTCACAAAGAAACAAAGGGAGGATATATGTATGGCTCTCAAATATGCAACAAAGTTTAGAAGATTTAGGATTTTTCCTTGGAAGTGTTTGCTTAAGTATTTTTTATACCCCAAGCAGACTCCAAAGAATTTTTCCTCATGTAGATTGCAAATGTTGGAGGTGTGATGGGGAAGAATGAGGTAATTGGGAACATAGTTTTTGGCAGTTTAATGAGTCGGCAGACTTTAAAAATTCCCTGCAGACTACTTTACCAGAAATACCGGGTAAGCAAATTGGTGGAATTAAGGAAATAATTATTTTAGCTGTGATACAGAATTGGAATTACCTAGATATAGTAAAGCCTTGCTCAGTTTAAGTCTGGTGGCTGCCAAAAAAAGCAATTACTAGAAAATGAAAATCAAAGTCTAAACCAACCTTACTTGAAGTAGTGAGCACAGCAACAAAGGTAAAGAACTGGAAGTGGGATCTTTAGAAAATGGTAGGAGCAAATTACATAGAAAATGGGAATTGTGGGAAAAATGCATGCCGAATAATGTTTTGGATGAGGAATGAGGTTTAAAGGAATGCAGGAACTGAATGAGCTATGTAATGTCCATTTGACAGTAACTGTTAAGAAAATTATATGTGATGTATAATGTTTGCAACTGAAAATATATCAGTATGGTTTGTTTTCATTTATATAACTGTATGATTGCCTGTGACATAAGTGATAATTCAATAAAAATGAATTTTGTTTAAAAAAAAGACATCTGGACCCATGTGAACGTTTATGCCTTGCCAGTGTCTACCCATAGACCTTACCTCCTTTTTCAAGGAGCAATAGACCAGACATACCAGGGATGTATTTTGGAAACCCATCCAGTTGTCTAACTCCTTTTTAAAGAAAAAAATGTGATGCATTGCTTAATTTGAAGTGGAAATTTGTTCCCGAGAAAGGTCAAGCATTGCTTGGAAAATCTGTCTCTCTACCATGTTTTGTTTATTTGCTTAAGTAAGTTTGGATCCCTGGTTTTAGTGTTAGTGGAACTGCTTAATTTTGTGGAGATAAAATAGGTTTTAGATTACTGGATCCCAAACAGTCCCTAAGGAGTTTATAGATCATTAAATAAAAGGATAGTGCTTTCACCATTTCCTGGTAGCTCTTGTCTTTTAAGGCTTTGACTTCTTTTTTTTTTTTAAGAACCTCTAAGGCCTTTCCAGTTGCTTGATATACCCAGTAAAATACATCACAATAGGGGATCTGTATTTGATAACAGGTCTGATCTATGCAGAATATGGATAAGACTTCTTTGAATCTAAATGAAATAGCTTTTACATTCAGGTGTGCCAGGTAAAAAAGATTTCCTAACCACTGTTGCAACACACTGATCAAATACTGTACATTTATTTGTCTTTATTTCATCTGTCATGGGTTTGTAATAGATTTTATCTTTTTTTCTCAACCAAATGTATTTATTTATGGGTTTATTTAGTTCCTTAGTGATTGATTGCTTTATTGATTGACTGATTGATTGATTGACTGATTGATTGATTGATTGATTGATTGATTGATTGATTGATTGATTGATTGATTGATTGAGATTTGTTTACTGGGTTAGTCTGACTGGGCCTAACAAACCCTTTTTTAGTGGCGGTATGAAAGAAAAGCTCCAATACAAAAATACAATTCACAGTTAATGATTACACTTGCTAAGAGTTATAAAACAATACAAAGCCAATGAAAGATAACAGTACAAGGTATAAGAAAAGAAAGAAAGGCATACCATATAGTGCTGTATAATGCAGTTTTCAAACAATAATGCAATACAGTGTAAATTTATGATAGTACTTTATAACACTGAATTGATAGAACTGTAATTATATTACATTAAAAGGAAAAAATGGGGAGCAAAGTAAATAATAAAAGGAATATTCATTAAAGTATGTAAACTAATGAAAAACATCCAAGAAATAGGTTGGTAGGCTGACAATAGGAAAGGGCTGTGAGGTGAGAAAGGTAAGAAAAGAGAAAAAAGCAGATAAGAAAAATAAAAAACTGAGAGAGGGAAATGAAAAAATGTAGGTTAGAGACAGTGAGTGTAGGTGAGAAGAGGAGTAGAATGAAAGATGGCAGAGTGTAATGATATTGTGTGAAACGGAAAGGAAGTGGAAAAAAACAGAGTGGGTGAGGAGATGGAAAGTTGAATTCACATGATGTATGACCTTTGATTTTATTGGAAGTAATACTTTGTGAGTTCTAGCTCTTATGATTGGTTAAGCTAAGTTAGTTTAATCAAAAGATGAGCAGGAATGTAACAATATATTCAGCAGATGCTGCTTCAGGTGAGTCTTAAATGAGTTTAGGTAGTTGATGCATTCTGGTGAAAGAGGAATGGAATTCCATACTTCTGAAACACAGTTTGAGAAATGAGACTTACCTGCTGTGTTATAGGATTTATAATTGGCAAGCAGAGACTTGTCCTCAGAGCAGAGTTCTTTATTTGGGGAGAGGGGCTGGATAATAGATTGCAGAGAAAGACATTTATCTGGTTGATGTACAAGTTTGTGGGTTACTAGCAGCTGTGTCAAGGTTAGATGTTGTGGGGACGCTAACCAGTTAAGATGTTTTAGTGACAGACAGTGGTGATTTTTGAGTGATGGTTAGTTGCAAATTCAGAGATTTTGCTAGAACATTATTAATTTGGAGTATTAATATAGTTTTAAGATTAATGAGTACTGGGTAGACATATAGCAGGGATGACAGTTGGAAGGTTGTGGCTATGTGTTTTCTTGCTCTTTCTGTAAAATGGAGATTGGTTCTATATAGTAGGCCAAGTTTTTGATGGGTTTTGTTCTGTTTACTGTTTAGATCATGGCCGGCCTTAGGCATAGGCGAACTAGGCGACCGCCTAGGGCGCCGTACAGGCTGGCCTTGAAAAGGGCGCTATTTTTAAGTGTTTATTTTAATTAATAAAATCTGCATTCTTCTTGGCTCCCTGTTCAGGAAGCCTGAAGCATAGCGTGAGACGGGTTGAGCGGCGCCCTCCCACTTACAGCTGCAGGAGGGGTTGAGCACCCTTCCACTTACAGCTGCAGGTTGCCCCAGAGACTAAAAAAAAAAAAAAGGAAAACGCATCATGACACCAGCGTGGACGTAAATACGCCAAGTCCGTGTGTCCGTGTGTAGCCATTTGCTTTAGAAAGAAGGTAGGTGTATGCGTGTTTGTGTTTTTGTAATTTAAACCGCTCACTTCAAAATCAATTTTTATCGACAAGCCCTAATCATTAGCCCCGTGTTATTAAATATGATGATTGTTGAGAAAAGGAACAAAGCCCTAAGTATTCAAAGTCGGAATACAGAGTTTTAAAGTCTTGCTTGCCACATCAATATTTCAGTTAATAGAGTTCAGCACTGCAAAGTGATTAGAACATTGCAATATTTCATACTAGTAGTTAATGTTACAACATAAGGAAATGTAGTTGCGCTTGCTTACTTTTGCAGATTGGCTTAACATGTGCACTTTTATTAAAATTTTCCCCTTGCTGCATAGCCATCTTAGTACTTTGATTTTTGTAATCTACAATCACATTTGCAATAATATAAGCAGTTGGTTTACCAACTCTTATGTGACCAATGTATTCGTACCAAATGGTACTGAAAAACTATAACTCTTAAGTACAATGTACACAACAGCCACATACTGGTTCACTCTCCTAAACTTCAGAGGGAAGGACCACTGGTTATGATGAAGCAAACTTTGTAATCTGCAGCACAGACGTGTTCTGCACGATGTCATAACAGTTCAGTGCTCTGAGAGAACAGTTACGGGCAAAATAAGTAAATGCACACATACAAAATACAGCCGGCTACTCAGGTATTCTTGGCTAAAACTTAAGATGCATAAGTAGTCTGTGCAGCCTAGTGTATGGTAAAAAGTGTATGGTATGAACTAACTCCTGGCAGTGATGATTATGTAGCTCTGCCTCATTCATTCATGTTTTGGTCTTGTTATATTCAATTAAGCTTTTGACTGCTATGAGTTTAATTCGATATAAAACAGTTAGTGTTACTATGACAATGATGTGTTGTTATGAACAAAATTTAAATGCACTTGTGCTATTTTTGGGGCTTTTTTGTGCACTGAACTATTATTGCATAGTTTTAAATATTAAATTATCATAAAAAACTATTATAAAATTGCACGATGACAGTGTTTAGAATGGATGGAGTTCCTTGAGTACTGTGATAACTTCTGAAGGGTTTGCTACCACAAAAAGCTTGTGAACCACATATGTGTAGAGATAACATCAAAGCAAGTATGGCCCTAGTCAAATGGCTGCTGTAGTGTCAGGAAAAGAGCTCAGTACCACAGACAGTATTTTTTTTTCTTTTGGGTTAATTGTTGAACAGTGTTCATCAGTTCATCAGGCTCGTTGTGACCTGTGTTGCCTTGGTAGAGATTATCACAGCATTCTATGGACATCACTGCATTCTTAAGACATTTTTCCCTGAGCTGCTTTTAGAGCCATTGATACCTGAAGAGAACTGATTTACAGAAATGTAAATGTTGTGTTATGGTTTCCTAAAATTATTATATTTCTGCTTATTCTCTGAACATCAACATACAGACGGACTTTGAATGGTATGAGATCTCACATTCCAATCTTTGCTGAATGAGCATGTAATTTGATAAACCGAATTGTGAATGTAGCACAGTTACCATGAAAAGCAGTCTTTGATGTTGCATGGAAAACAGGTTTTGACACTAGGCTTTTCTGTCCCATTTGGTATTCAATGACATTACAAGAACAGAGCAATGCATTGATGAGCAAAATGTGGTTTTGAATGAGGACCAGTTGCTGACATTCTGTGACAAACTGCCAGCTTATACTGAATCTGAGCTATTTATGTACAGCTGGAGAGAGAAAGAGAGAGGGAAAGAGAGCTGTTGTATGGTGCCCATGTTGTGATAGTATTTATCTGTGATCTACATATAAAGGCCAACATATTAAACTATGATAACTTCTGAGTCACCAGGCTGACTTGTAACTAAATGAGTGTATGATGTGAAACTAAATGAATATCATTCCAATATGACACCTTGAAACCCAGTACCTCTAAAGAAACTTCTTAGCCCCAGTTGCACAGCACTACTTACTCAAGTACATATATCATTGAAATACATGTAGCAAAATTAGGTGAGTTTCTTGCAGTGGCAACAATACAAAGTAAAGACAGCAGTATCTACATTTTAAGGGCAGATAAGGGTTCTACACTCCTAAGCATGTCCTCCTTTGCATGAGATGCCTAGCAGCTATGAACTTGTCATTTTTAGTCATTTCTTATTGCAATATTACCAGTTTACCAATTTTTAATGTAATATAGGCAATTAATTCTTCAAGGGCAACAGGCACTGAATTTGTAGATGAAACACTAGATGTAAAGTTGTTTGCCACTGGCAATCTCTTCATTAGTAACAGATTTCTTTAATGTGGAATTGTTCAGATGATTTCTCTTCTGCAGAGATTGTTTGTATTGAGTGATATTGGTGGATTGTAATGACAGAAGTCTGAGTACCTTTTATGGTTGGAATTTTTTGAAATGGGTAGTTTTGTCATTATCGGTTTATATATTTTGTTTCTTTGCTTATTAAAAAAATGCTTAAAACTACAAATGTAAAACACATTCTAACAAGTGGTGCTGTTATTACATAAGGAATACAATTTAATGCAATCAGGAAGTTGAATCAAAGAACAAATACATGTATGCATGGCCGTAAAAATGTGTGCAAGGAGTCGGTTTTGAAAACAGCCCAAATGTAAACTTAATCCTCCACTGACCAGATGTATTTTCTATAAATATGGGTTTTCATGCAGTTTCAGTGGCAGAGAATTGTACTGTTCATGCTAAGCCTGTTTTCATTGCAAGATTGTATTGTTTATCAAATGGCTCTCTGTGTTTGTGCTATTCTAGCTTAAGCTTCTGTACACAGAGAGAAGAGATGTTGCTGTTCTACTTTCACTGAGCTGTAAGGTTTGCTCGCCTACCCAGAGTAAATTAAACTGTTTAGATTAACCTAAACAAGCCTTTGAACAAAGGCACATAGGCTTCTATTTTCTGAAGACATGACTTTTATAGTAAAGTATGTGTGAAGGAGCAACAGATAAAGCAGGTTTATTAAAGGAAATTTCCATCTTCACTTGCAGTTTAAACTACATTACAAGGTATCCTTTCTTCTATGCATTTAAATAATTAAAGGAAATGACTGGACTGGCTTTTTTGGGGCGTGAATGACTGGAGTGTTTTTTTGGGGGAGTGACCTACCTGTGGGCGTGGCTCGTATGGGGTGTTTCATGAGTATATGGGTGGGGCTTAAGGGGCGCCGGAGCGCTACTTCGCCTAGGGTGCCATGTCAGCTAAGGCCGGCCCTGGTTTAGATTATGTGATGGTCAAATTTCATGTTGTCATTTATAGTGACCCTTAAGAGTTTAGTATGTGAGCTCTAGTCTATTTTGATATTATTGGCTGAGTATATAGTGAAGAGAGTTTTTTTTGGAAAAGAGAGAGAGAGAGATGTTTAGGAATAAATAAGATTAGTTTAGCCTACTTGGTATTAAAAAGAAGTTGGCAGGGGTAGAATGTTGATCTTTATCAACCTGTTTAAGATTTAACCCAGGTCTGAATAACACATATGAATGATAACAATAAAATTTAAAATGGACAAATACATATAAAAAATAAATAAACTGTATCTCTAGAAAGGCACTCATGCGGGCACATTTACACAATATGCATTAAGTATGAAGAAGATGTTAAGGCAGTGAAAAGGAGGGGGGAAGCTTACAGAGTTACAAAAGTATAGTTAATTGTAATTTCATCTCTACATGTGACAACAACATATCTACTACCTTTGTCTATGTAATTTGCAATAGCAAACTGAATTTCAGAACCTGACATCTGAAAATCTGATGAAAATGCAGCTGTATGTTTTTTATTTTTGCTTGTTAGCCAGGTGTAGTGGACTAGCCCAAGTGCGTGTACTTTTACACTAGGAACCATTTATGTTAATAATTGATAATCTAGGACAGGTACAAGGACATTGTTTGTAAAATTGGGTTAGAAAGGGTTTTCAGTTACTGATCTCTCTAAAGGCAATGCAAAGCAGAATGGCTGCAGGTGAGGCTTCGTAACATTGTTAGGAAAGTGCACAAATGAATTTTGTTCTCACACCTGTAGCAGAACAGGTGAGAAAACAATTGCCATCGTGTAAGCTGATCTATCATTTCAGTGCCTCTCCTACTAAACCTTCTGTTGCATGTTACTGGATTATGTGTTGGGGTGGGGATGCTTTTAAGTATGTTTTATTAATAAATAAAGCCTTCAAAAAACTGTACATATTATTTTGCTCTTTGTACTAAGCAAGTAACAATAACCAGGCAGCTGCACATTAAGACAAAGTATCCATAATCAGAATACAATAGAAGGTTTCGAGGCTATGCTAAAGGAGTGTATAATTGTTGAAAATGAAGTACACATTTAAGTGATAATACTTAGCACCAAACCTCTCCTAAATATGTTGCTATTATTATTCTGTAATATACTTTAATATAGGTACCTTACCTGAGTATCTATATTATCACCATAAAAGCTAAACTTCTGTGGTGTGTACTGTGTAGCCTATTGCACTGTAAATTCTGCTTGTTAACTGTGTTTTGTTAATATGCAGCAAATATCCTCATTCATTTTACTTTGTGTATACTTTGTGGAATGAAATCTCTACATTGTGTTACTATTCGTGTATTTTCATGAAATCTTGTTCACAGATGAAAAGGGTCTCATAACTAGCACACACATCTGGTTAATAAACGCTTAATTAAACAAACAGAACTGAATCAGGGGACACATTTCAGAGAAGTCATTTAATGCCTTATACTAGTAACATTGTCCTTTAAAAGAAAACTATTTGTCTTTTTTACCAAGGCTTAGATGCAGAAAGGCATGCTGGGAAGACATCTCCCACTTCATCATCTCCATCAAAGCATCCCTTGATACCATTACTATAGCAAACAAAAAGAACAGGTGGCACCTGAGTTAAAACACTCTCTGGAGAATTGCTTAAGGAGAGCACAGCTGTCTATTGGTGTATGCAGGCAACCACATTCTGTTTTTTTGCTAGCTCGTGTTATCTTGTAACTCTGCTTGACTGGTTTTAACAGGTTGGCTTATCCTAGTAAACATGCACTGAAATTCCCAGGTAGTACCCCCCCCCCCCTCCCCGGTGGGCACATGCCCAAATTGGTAAGGCAGAATATTATTTGACATGCAGGTTGAAGCACCAGTTGTCTCCTTGATATTTAGGCTGTAAATGCACTGCATATAGTCATATGATAAAGAACAGTGCTGGACTCATGTATTTCCTGCATGGACTAAGCCTGTCTTCGAGTTAGCACATGTTTTCACATGTATGATTCACTGGTCATGAGCAGATAAGCGTGCTAGGCAATACCATGCATAAAGTTGTTTTATTTGTCTCTCTTACAGGTTCATAGGGGTTTACTAGGCTAATGGCCCTAGGGCCTTTACAAGCCTAGCCATGTTATACCCGTGTTCCCTAACTAACCTTGGTTAGATGCTAATAATCTATATGGTATAATAACATTTTATGACAAGAAGAGATCAGTGCTTTCTGTAACATAAACATGTAAATTTCATACAGCACAGCCACTTCCTGTGGATCCAAGGGAATTTTTAAAAATGTATTATTTAGATGATCTTATAGCCAGTATCAAATTCTAAGTGGGAAATCAAAAAGTTCAGCACCATATGTACATCTAAAAACAGTCTACAGTCTACACAACTACTTCCTACTTAACTAGTACTGCTGCTTCGAAATTAGTTCTATTAAATACTCCAGATAAAATGAAAACTCCACAATGAAAGTGGATAACGTTTGACTTGAATACCTGTAGCGTTTTGAGACTGGCCCTTTCATCTGATGCCCTCATTATCCTTTTCAATCAGCTTTAGTGCTTTATGTTCAAAATGATTATTAACACTCCTTTGAGGACGGGTCAGGCTAGGAATTGAGATGCATTCATTGCTGTTTCCCTCACTTCCTGTTCCATAACATAATTGTAGTTCAGTTCATATGTGCAAACAAAAGTTTTTTTCAGTCAAGGGTGTACAAAGGCAGCACAGAGTAAAGAAAACCTGTTCCAACCCAGGGCAATGATTTCTCATATTCACCTCTATAAAAAGAATAGAAGAATAGCTTCAGAAAAGCTGAAAACATTGTAGCGAACAAAACATGAGATTAAAGGCAGTCCTAAAATACAAAGTCAGAATTTTCATTCCTGGACTGTATGGCTGATTTCATACTGATGTAATGCTAGTAATATAAAAGGTTATACATGGTAATACACACACACACATATATATATATATATATATATATATATATATATATATATATATATAGGGGTCCAGGAAAGTAAATATTGTGGGAAGAAATAGCTAGGCTTGTATAGGCCCTAGGGCCAATAGTCTAGTACCAGCCTATAAACCTATATATATATATATATATATATATATATATATATATATATATATATATACACACACACACACATATATATATATATATATATATATATATATATATATTTATGACAGATTATCAACTTTTTGGAAACTCCCCCCTTTTCCCCACTGAAGTACGATCTCACAGTTTGTATATATAGTTTGCAGGGGGGTGTGGGGAGTTGAAGGGGGCTTGCCCCCCTGCAAAAACATAGAGTTTTGTTGTTTTGCTTCATTTGAGTTTTCAAAAAGTTTAACATATGGTCCCAACCATATGAAGTTTGAGTTTCTGAAAACTCGATAATCTGACATAAATTCATATATGTGCATATAGGTTCATAGGTTCATAGGTAGGTACCAGGCTATTGGCCCTAGGGCCTATATAAGCCTAGTCAAATGGTACCCTGGCTTTTGCCACCCAAGAAAATTATTTTCCTGTGCCCCTGTCAAGCAGAGCCACAGAAGTGATCCCTGGGGTGAATTTCCTATCTCCCATCCAATCATCAAGATTTTTCTTGAAGAGTGCTAATGAGGAGCTTTGTTTGATATAGATAGGTAGTTTGTTCCAGAGTATGGGAAGTCTCTGGGACAGGAATCTATCCCTCCAGTATGCTCTGTTTATTGTGGTGACAAGATTTAGGTCCCTAGAACGTGTAGCTCGGAGGGATTGGGATTTCTTTAAGTGTAGCATGTCCAACAGCTCTGGGTTTGACATAGCTTTGTATGTTAGGCAGAGATCGCCTCTGAGTAGGCGATATGCGACAGACTAAAGCTGGAGTTTTTTGAGACGGTCTGCGTAGGGCATCTGTTTGAGGCCAGTAATCCTCTTTGTGAGGTATTTCTGTGGCCTTTCCAGTTGTTGTAGATGTCTTTTGAGGTACATACCAAAAAGGGTGTTGTACTCTATAATGGGTCTAATGAGTGATGAGTAGAGGGCAACGATGACCTCTTTTTTCCTGGATGAGAAACCTTTTGTGATGAGGTGTGCCACATAGAAGGATTTCCTGACTACTGTAGCAATGAGATTATCAAAGGAGAGACTACTGTCCACCTGTGCCCCAAGGTCTCTTATCACACTTTCAGTGTTAAGTAGACTACCGCCTATGTGGTAGTTCATGGGTACAGAGTTTTTACCAAAAGGGATGACAATGCACTTTTTGGCATTGAGTCTGAGGCTTGGCTTTGACACCAGGCATCTGTCTCAGTGAGGCCCTTTTGCAGGATGTCCACATCATTAGGAGTTTTGATTATGGCTCCTAGTTTGCAGTCATCTGCGAACTTTGTTAGTCAAAGACCTTCTGTGTTAGCCTGTACTTCAGAGAAGTAGATGCCAAACAGGAAAGGACCTAGGACTGAACCCTGTGGTACTCCACTTGTCACTGGTCTGAAGTTGGATTTAGAGTCCACTACTTTCGCAGTGTGGGTTCTGTCAGTGAGCCAGTTGGCAACCCATCTTGTGACATAGGGATTTATACCTAGTTTAGTGAGTTTATCTATAATTCCAGAGTGGGGGATGGTGTTGAAAACTTTGGTGAGATCTAGATAGGCTATGTGAACCACCTTACCCTCATCGACGGCTTTGCTGACCACTTCAAAGAAGTCTATCAGATTTAGGAGACATGATCTGCCTTTTACAAACCCAAACTGGGTAGGGTCCAGAGTTTGGAGATTACCAGTGTCATTGTTTATAAGTTCCATGATGATACGTTCCATAGCTAGTCCATGTCCATGGTCCATGTTAGTCAGTACACCTGACTAACCATTTTCTCATACTCTGTTTCTCCTCCACTCTTTTCATCTCTACCTTTTTCATTTCTCTTCTTTTTACTGTTCAGATTTAAGTATGTACTTTTATGTACAATTGCTAACATGCAATGAACTGCATATTGTAAACTTGTTTCTCTTTGAAATTATCTTTCATTCTTTGTGTTTTTATGACTTCCGATTTTTGCTATATCTTAGAGTAATGATTTTTTTATGTAATGTACTTAGTATTTAGTGGAGCTTTTCTCCTCGGGCCTCTGCTGAAAATGGACATGCATCCAGCCAGACTAGCCCGGTCAACAAATGTAAAATAAATAAATAAAATAAATAAAAAATAAAATAAAATAGCCTTGCAGACCAGGATTGTCAGGCTAATGGGACGGTAGTTCCCAGGGTCCGTGGTGGCTCCCCCTTTGTGGAGTGGGATAACCGTTGCTGTGTGCCATTCACTGGGCACAAAGCCTGAGGTGAGGCTATGACTGAACATGGTACTTAGGTGGGGTGCCAGTTCGTTCTGAAGTTCATGTAGAACGCAGCCTGGGATGTTGTCAGGTCCCATGGATGCTGTGTTCTTGGCTTTGGAGAGTGTGTTTTTTACCTGTGCAGCTGTGATTACAGGAACTTTGCATTCTTCCGGTATAGAGAGATGGGCCCTTCAGGGGATGAGAGAGGGGTAAAGTTAGCACTGAACCTATCTGCCAGGATGTTGGCAATATCAGTTGATTCTGTTTATTTAGTGCCATTGTGCTGTAACTCAGATTAGATCTGAGTGTTGCCATTGAGATTCTTGACATAGCTATAAAATGCTTTGTGGTTGTCTTTAGAATCAGTGGTGATTTTGTTTTCGTAAACGGGGATCTCATCTTCTTACTGAGGCTGACCAGAGAGTTCCTCCAATCATGGGATTTTACTTCTCTTTGCAACAGTTTCTTTCTTCTGTTGTAGAGTTTGTTTATGGCAGGGGACCACCAGATTGGCTTCCTTTTTTTGGAAGATAACATCTTGGTTCTGTTAGGGATTGCATGATCCATGCACTTGTGTAAGTGCTTATAAAGTGCAATTGTATAGGATTCAGCAGTCGTACCTCTGTTGTCTGTCAGCATGGGTGTCATGAATTTGCCACTTCTGTCTTAAGAAGTGTGAAGTTGGCTTTGGAGAAATTTTTTACGGTGATTTTCCTAATGGGGGGGTGGGGGTGGGATGTGGATGTCTAGGGTGATTTGCTTGTGGTCGGGTCTCATCAAAGAGGAACTGACCTCTGGTGTGGAACACCAGTTGCCCATGTTGGTAATGACCAGGTCTAGGATATTGCTGCCCCTGGTGGGGGTGTGGATAAGTTGATCCAAGGCGTTATGAATTCCAGAAAACGTTGAGCACAAGAGTTGGTACATTAGTAGTTTTCCCAGTTAATGGTGGGGTAGTTGAAATTGCCCATTATCTGTCACTGCACAGATGTCGATGTTCTCCATTTTAAGGAGTGCCTTGAGTGAGTGCATTTTGAGGTTTAGACTTCTAGCATTAAGTAGCATTACCCTCAGATTTTGCTTGCTTGTACCTGTTACGGTGGTGAATTTGTCATTTAAATCTTGCCTAAAAAAGGCACTATAGTGGTGGCAAGAGCCTTAGCCAGTATCTGGAATCCCAAGGGCGACAGGCAAAGCATCGTGGTTTGTCGATCATGTCATCCCAGGCAGACAGATACTGGATCCCCTTAGAATGACACCAGAAGCTTAGCCAATTATTGAAGTCAATCATTTTGTCTTTGTACTGTGGTACCATTCTGGGTGATGGCAGGATGCTACTCAGGGCTAGGATCATACCTGCCTGGGTTACAAGATTGGACAGCTCCTCCATGTCTCTTTTCATGTAGTCTATGGAGGTACGACTCCGGTCATTCACACCAACATGGACAATGACAGAGTCATATTTGTTGTTGTGGAGTGACTTGAGTGCATGCGTTATGTGGCAGATCCTGACACCTGTCAGGCAGCTGACAGTAACTTTCTTCTTGTTTAGCCTGGTGAGTGGAACATCAGTGTGCCTGACTATAGAGTCACCTATGACTAGAGTGCCGGGTACGTTGTTATGCCTTATGGGCTGTGGTTGTGTGGCACACTGAGTTTGTGGGCTGTGTGTCACTTGGGTTGTGTTGGGGGGGGTGGAGGTTGCTTGCGTTTCTGCTTTGGAGGTCCATGTTGCTTGGGTAAATTTTATTTGAGAGCCTCCATGAATGTAGGTGTCTGTTTTGTGTTTCTATGTTTGTGTTTTGGTCGTGTAGGTTTTGAGGGACTTGTGTGATATGTGCAAGTGTTTACCTTCTCCTCTTGACTGTCTAGTCCAGTCTTGGGTGAAGAGAGCTTTGCTTCCAGTTTGGCTATTTAAGTGCATCTCATAGGTTGTAGTGTTGGGTGGTAGGAGAAGAGGGTTGTCTGTGTCCATGAGGCAATTGTTGCATTGCCCCATGACACCTCAAGATGCCCAGATTCATCAGGTAGATAGGAGAAAACACCGGGAGCTGACCCATAGACATGCCTGGATAGGTGCTTATTTATTAAGTACTAAAAACTGTTTTCCTCTAGACAAGTGAGGAAAGTTGAGTACTGTCGTAATTTGTAGCTTATTTAGTGCTTACAATGAGTTCTGAACAAGTGCTGAGCTCAAAGAAACAGATTTGAGTGCTGAAACTAGAAAACTGGCTAGTTCTAAGAAACAAAATTAAGCTAGAAAGCTTCCTTCCAACACAGAAAGGCTTGGAGGCTCAGAAGCTTACAAACAGTCCTGGATACAGCAAATCTGTATCTGGACTAGACAACTTACAGGAAAGGCAGGAAACTAGCTTAGAAAAATTTGTTTTTTTTTTGTAAAGTAGAAATGGGAAAGGAGGAGTAGAAGCTAACTGGGTTGGCCTTCTCAAATGTTCTCTCTGGAATATGTAGAATGAGGTAATGACACTAGACTGGGAGGAGTGTCCCACATCAAATTTACAGTAGGGGTGGGCAACTGCAAAGCCACCAAGTATAAAAACAGGATACCAAGTGGGAAGGAGGGTGGGAAACAAAAATCAGAACAAACAAACCCAACGAGATGCTTAACAATTGTAGAAAATTTCTAGTTAATACCTCATGCACAGTGAAACTAGCTAGCAAAGTATATGCAGACAATAAAAGTGCTATAAATATCTCAGAAATAAGCAAAAAACAGGATACTTAATGTTATATATCACAGATTAGTTGGCTCAGAGCCCTTCCTCCGACTTCCTCCAATTAGCTCAGTGTGAAATGGCATATATGTGTGTGTGTGTGTGTGTGTGTGTGTGTGTGTGTGTGTGTGTGTGTGTGTGTGTGTGTGTGTGTATGTGTATATATATATATATATATATATATATATATATATATATATATATATATATATATATATATATATACACACACACACATATAGATACAAATCATATAAATGAGGTAACAAGGGAGAGGAGAGATGGAAATGAAAGGTAATGAACAACAATACCTGCAGCTAAGCACAATGGTGTCTCACCTACTACAAGAGCAGTGCCTTAAAATGTGTTAGTAAAAGACTATGCTGCATAGCAATGCACAGCCAGTTTCTAAAATAAATCTACTGTATACATATTAACACACCTCTCAATCTCTGAAGAAAAATCTGCCAAAGCCTAAAATAATGTGGGGACAAAGGCCCAGAAAAGAGGGACAGATTTTAAATATTTCTCTTATAAACTTAGAAAGTTGCTAGAATAGCAGGATTTGTGTTTGCATGCATTTTCCTGATGGATATGAAGTTGGAAACTCAAATGCATGTCATGATTTAGGGACTTCAGTCCTCAGTGATTTGCCAGAAAATAATAAACTGTATGAGGAACAAACCAAAAATATGAGACAAAAATCTGGACATTCTGCGAAAATGTGGACAGTTTAGAGGCGCACACATTAAAAACAGGACAGAATTAATAAATTAGGAGGTGATGTAGCCCTTAATTTAAGAGAAGGAATCTCAGCATAACAAAACATTACACAGCAAGGAGAAAATGAGGCAGTTGGGGAACAGTGAGCTTTGGAAAAAGTAGCACCCTCTCCGCAGGAGTTAAATATGGAGTTCTTCCTCAAGAATGAGATGAAAGTAATGAAATGGTAGATGGTATCCATATGGCAGGCTGTGAAATAACGGCTGTATTCATAATGGGTCTTTAGCATGGCACATATTAAGCAACGCATCTTCACTAAAGTCTGCACCAAAGAACAGGATCACTTCTGATTCCTTTCATAGGGTGGGACTCAGACAAATAATGCTTGAACTTACTCAGGTAAGAACAGTCTGATATCTGATTCTCTTCAGTGTCGCAAGAGAAACAAGAAGCATCTCAAACACAGGGATGTGCAGCCACTTGGGATTTAATGACCAACAAATAATCTAATTTACCAGCAGTTAACTCCAAGAGTTCAGTTAATCAAAAGGTAGAACGCTGCACTTCAGGTGGGCAAACATTGAATACAAAATATTCACATCTCTCATCTACTACATTTTACATGGCTTTAAGGCTTTTTCAAAGAAGCTGCTCTTCTTTAACTCATGGCCACCATAACTTCAACTTAGTCATTATTTTTGCTGTTGTGTGACACTGAAACAAGAGACCGACTTTCTGAAGCAACTCTTTGGTCAAGCGGTCCAGTCACTGGTACAACTGACATTCATACCACTTCTAGAAATAAATGTAGCATGAAGTGAAACAGAGATGGCTGGTCAATAAATGCATGAAATTGAACTATTACTTAAAGTTACATAGAAAAGGGCTAGCTGGAATGTACTGAAAGCACCGTAAGAAAATAAGTCATACCTCTTAACTTCCTAGTACAAGAAACCTGGACAAAGTCACAAATAATGAATAGACAAAGGTGCAAAAATAGGGACCATATTTTAAATATTACTCTTATAAAGTTGCTAAATTAAGAGGTTTTGCATTAGTATGCATTTTCTGAAGAATAATAAGTCTGAAATTCAAATGTCTGTCATTATTTAGTGATTTCAGCCATCCACGATTTGCCAGAAAACCACAAATTTTATTAGGAACAGACCAAAAATCTGATCATTCTGTGAAAATCTGTATAGTTGAGAGGCATGAAACAGGTGCCTGTGGTAATCAACAGCATAATTCATAACTGCAAAGTGGCAATTGCACTGTGATGTTTGGCTCTTCACTAATGACGGAGCTGAGCAAAAACAGGAACAGCTGTATTAATATTGCACACTGAATGGATACATGTTCATGACACTGGTATACATAAAGAACAGGAAATGTGCCAACAGTAAAGCTGTTCTGTTTAATAAAAGCAAATCCAATATAAATTTACAAGATAAGTTCACTAACACTGGATACATATTAGAGTAGAAATAACAGTAAAACAATTACTGGAGAAGCCCCAGGAACTTCTGAATGAAGAAAACCTTGTAAATGTTGTACCCTAGACACAGCCTAAGATGAATGAAGAGCCCACCATAGTAAAATAAGAACAGCAGTAAGGAAAATGAAGTCAGGGAAAAATGAAGTCAGGGAAAGCCGTAGGTTCATATGAGGTCACAGCAGATATGATCAGGAAGTTGGGTGAGATCGGGGAGAAATGGTTCCAGAAGGTACTCATGGCAGTATGGAGAGAAAAGCATATCTTAGATGAGTAAAGAATAAGCATTGTAATATCTGTGTACAAGAAAAAAGGGGAGAATAGAATACAGAGCTATCAAACTCCTGTCAAACCACAAGAAAGTGGTACAAGAACAAAGGGGAGAATAGAATACAGAGCTATCAAACTCCTGTCACACCACAAGAAAGTGGTACAAGATCAAATTCCTGTCACACCACAAGAAAGTGGTACAAGAACAAAGGGGAGAATAAAATACAGAGCTATCAAACTCCTGTCACACCACAAGAAAGTGGTACAAGAACAAAGGGGAGAATAAAATACAGAGCTATCAAACTCCTGTCACACCACAAGAAAGTGGTACAAGAACAAAGGGGAGAATAGAATACAGAGCTATCAAACTCCTGTCACACCACAAGAAAGTGGTACAAGAACAAAGGGGAGAATAGAATACAGAGCTATCAAACTCCTGTCACACCACAATAAAGTGGCACAAGAACAAAGGGGAGAATAGAATACAGAGCTATCAAACTTCTGTCACACCACAAGAAAGTGGTACAAGAACAAAGGGGAGAATAGAATACAGAGCTATCAAACTCCTGTCACACCACAAGAAAGTGGTACAAGAACAAAGGGGAGAATAAAATACAGAGCTATCAAACTCCTGTCACACCACAAGAAAGTGGTACAAGAACAAAGGGGAGAATAGAATACAGAGCTATCAAACTCCTGTCACACCACAAGAAAGTGGTACAAGAACAAAGGGGAGAATAGAATACAGAGCTATCAAACTCCTGTCACACCACAAGAAAGTGGTATAAGAACAAAGGGGAGAATATAATACAGAGCTATCAAACTCCTGTCACACCACAAGAAAGTGGTACAAGAACAAAGGGGAGAATAGAATACAGAGCTATCAAACTCCTGTCACACCACAAGAAAGAGCTGGAGAGGGTGACTGATAAATGAATACACACAGTAATAAAAATTAAGATGGGAGATGACTAGTTTAGAATCAGATCAGAATGCAGCACAAAGGACCTGGTGTTTTCAGTGAGACAAATAGCTGAGAAGAAGATAGAGATGAGGAAGGAGTACAACAAATATTCCGAGACTTGCAGAAAGCATATGACAAGGTCCCAAGAAAGCTGATTTGGGCAGTCCTGTGATAGTTTTATTTCTCAAAAGTAGAGTTAAGGACGCAGTAACTGCCAAAGGGGTTCTGAGTGGGTGTGCATCAGGGTTCAGTTCTGCACCGACTATTGCTCATACTGGTGATGAACTACATTAGCAAATCAACTAAAGTAAGGGAAATATAATGCAGAACTGAGGGGGCATGGGATAAAACCAAGTCATATCTCTTAGCAGAAAAAGTCTGGACAAAGCCAAAAAAGGGGCACAAAGGCCCAAAAATAGAGACACATTATAAATATTGCAGTTATAAACTTGCTAGAATAAAATGTTTTATCTTATCATGCATTTTCTGAAGGATATGGAGTCTGAAACTCTATTATTTTGTGAATTTAGTCCATATGGATTTGCCAGACAACCACAAATTTTATGGAGAACAGACCAAAAATATGAGACAAAAATCTGTATATTCTGTGAAAATCTGGACAGTTGAGCAGTATGAGTATAGATAAGACAGTTGTAAAGGGAGCACATGGGAGGAAATCAGGAAAAGAAGCAGAACACTGGGAATAGAAGGGAACATAATGGAACAGGTTAACCGTTTCAAGAATCTGAGAGAGGTCGTTGAGGAGAAGGCAAGTTTTAAATGAGGAGGTCAAAGCTAGAATCTGAGGGTCTGCAACCAACTGACACAGTGTCAGGTGTAGGGTGAGACAGAAGAAAGCCAAAAAAGCTGAAAAGTAAGGTGTACGAAACACTGGTGTGACCAGTACTATTGTATGGTACAGAAACCTGGGCAGTGAAGGCAGAAGGGCTGAGGAAGTTAGCGGTGATGAAGTCCCTGAGATAGGTGGTAGGATACACACTGTGAGACAGATGAAAAAATAAGAACATCAGAACAGAAGCCCAAGTAGCTCCAATTGCAGAAAAGGTAAAAGAGAGCAGACTATGGAGGTTTAAGATCGTTTAGTGAAGATGATTTGGGATAGACAGGTAAGAAAAGCAAGAGAAAACAAAGGGTGCCCAGCAAAGAGATGATTGTATTATGTGAAGAAGACTTGTAACAGTCAGGCGTGATTGTCGAAGAAGGCAGGAGAGCGGCACTGAATTGTATTATGTGAGAGAAGACTTGTAACAGTGAGGCATGATTGTCGAAGAAGGCTGGAGAGCGGCACTGAATTGTATTACGTGAGAGAAGACTTGTAACAGTCAGGCGTGATTGTCGAAGAAGGCAGGAGAGCGGCACTGAATTGTATTATGTGAGAGAAGACTTGTAACAGTCAGGCGTGATTGTCAAAGAAGGCAGGAGAGCGGCACTGAATTGTATTACGTGAGAGAAGACTTGTAACAGTCAGGCGTGATTGTCGAAGAAGGCAGGAGAGCGGCACTGAATTGTATTATGTGAGAGAAGACTTGTAACAGTGAGGCGTGATTGTCGAAGAAGGCTGGAGAGTGGCACTGAATTGTATTACATGAGAGAAGACTTGTAACAGTCAGGCGTGATTGTCGAAGAAGGCCAGAGAGCGGCACTGAATTGTATTATGTGAGAGAAGACTTTTAACAGTCAGGCGTGATTGTCGAAGAAGGCCGGAGAGCAGCACTGAATTGTATTATGTGAGAGAAGACTTTTAACAGTCAGGCATGATTGTCGAAGAAGGCAGGAGAGCGGCACCGAATTGTATTATGTGAGAGAAGACTTGTAACAGTCAGGCGTGATTGTTGAAGAAGGCAGAAGAGCGGCACTGAATTGTATTACATGAGAGAAGACTTGTAACAGTCAAGCGTGATTGTCGAAGAAGGCAGGAGAGTGGCACTGAATTGTATTATGTGAGAGAAGACTTGTAACAGTTAGGCATGATTGTCGAAGAAGGCAGGAGAGTGGCATTGAACTGGAAGAGATGGTGACAGTTGTCAGCACATCCCAATCCCATGTAGAAAATGGGAAGAGGGGGTTGATGATGATGATGATGATGATGAGATAACAGGACCAAATATGGAGCAACTGGTTCTTACACTAGCTAAGCTGTACAAGAAGCAAGTAAACCACAAGGATCTTGGGTCAGTTAATTTGATATTCAAGAGAACTTGTGGAAAATCAGGCAGCGGAAGAAGATAATTAAGAGAGAAGTACATAGGTAGTATGGATGAAAACTGCATGTGTGTGTGTGTGTGTGTGTGTGTGTGTGTGTGTGTGTGTGTGTGTGTGTGTGTGTGTGTGTGTGTGTGTGTGTGTGTGTGTGTGTGTGTGTGTGTGTGTGTGTGTGTGTGTGTGTGTGTGTGTGTGTGTGTGTGTGTGTGTGTGTGTGTGTGTGTGTGTGTGTGTGTGTGTGTGTCTATGTGAATGCGTGTGTGGTTTAAAAGGATTGTGGTGTTTATGGAAAGTAGGACTTAGGAATAATAAAAGATTCTGATACGGCTGGAAAAGGGACAGTAAGAGAGAGAGAGAGAGAGAATGGCCAAGGTAACGGATAAGAGGAAGTGAAAGACAGAGACAGAATCAAGTAGGAAAAATTGATAGATGTTAGGCGTTGTAGTAATTCACTGGAAACACAGTCCAACTAATGCCTATAGCTGTAATATTCCTTCAGTCCCTCTTTAAATCTAACAGCAGTAGTCATCAAAGGGACTCAACACCCCCCCCCCACAATTAGCAGTCTTATAGCCCTTGTTATTCTGAGGCAGTCCAGGAACTGCCTCATGCTTACTGATAATGAAATCCTTCTAAACCTAAAGGACTCTGTCTCTGAGAGATATAAATATTTAATATGGCATCTCTCTCAGCTGGCTACATACAATGAGCTTAACACTGTGTTAAAATCACCAGCACCTATGAAACATACACAGATTACGAACCCTAAACTGTGTTATGCTAATGCCATTAAAAAATTCTTTACCACATCCTCCAAAGCATCAGCCTAAACCCACATATTTAATTCCTGCACACAACCCAAAATCAACAGCTGAAATCCAACATACAGCTTCTGCTGACACTACAGGAAATACAGACACTAACATGGGTTGCATAACTAACATGCAAAAGTCCTTAAAGCAGCAAGACCAAACTTGTTCTTCTGGCACCATCCTGGTTGCAAGTGACTCCACAGTTAAACATACATGGATGCTCCACTCACTAGGCTGAGGGAACATAAGATAATGGTTAGTTGCCTCTTACGTGCCAGGGTACATAGCATAACTTCACCCTAAGTACATGTTTGCCTTGATCATTGTGCATGTGGGAGTGAATGACTTCCGATGCACCTCATTAGATCATATGAAGAGGGACATGATGGAGCTCTCAGAATATGCATCTGGAAAGGGACTGAAAGTAGTATTGGGCAATATCTTACCATCACCAAGAAAGAATGATGCCGCAACACAAACAAAAGCTAACTGGCTTAACTGTTGCTATCATTCTAGAGGAATCCAACATGCATATATATATATATATATATATATATATATATATATATATATATATATATATATATATATATATAGGATCTACTTCATAACATTGAAATTTCATAATGCTGAATTTCATAACATTGAGACCAAAACATCTAAATCCCAAAACACTAAAAACCCAAAACATTGAAACCTCAGAACATTGAAAGTGTACTTCATAACACTGAAAACTACAATGCATATGTAAATAACACCCTCTCCACCTGTAACAACACCTAACAAACACACTTTCTACTAAGTTTCTGCAGGGGGACAAGACCCCCTGCACCCCTCATGTGTGGGGCTCTGCCCCCACACCCCCTATAAATTAAATATACCAACTCCAAGATCGCACTACAGTAGAAAAAAGTAAATTTCCTAACCTTGTTTTACATTGTATTTTACCAAAAACTTCAAAACAATACATTTTAAAAAATAGACATGCATAGTTACAACACCAACCTAGTGAGGTTAGGAAATTTACTTTTTTCCACTGCAGTGCAATCTTGGAGTTGGTATATTTAATTTACAGGGGGTGTGGGGGGCAGAGCCCTCCACATGGGGGGGTGTAGAAACATAGAAAGTGTGCTTGTTAGTTAGGTGTTGTTATAGGTGGCGTGGATGTTATTTACATATGCATTGTAGTTTTCAATGTTATGAAGCACACTTTCAATGTTCTGAGTTTTCAATGTTTTGGGTTTTCAGTGTTTTGAATTTTCAATGTTATGATCTCAATGTTATGAAATTCAACATTATGAAATTTCAATGTTATATATATATATATATATATATATATATATATATATATATATATATATATATATATATATATATATATATATATATATATGATGGTTGACAAACCTGGCTGCTCTGCTAGGGATGGTCTGCATCCCTTTTCTCATGGTTTCTGTACATTGGCCAAAACATTTTCTTTCACCATAGTGCCTTTTTTTAGGCAATATCAGTCTCCTCAAATAACCCACATAGCCAACCACAATCAAAATCATATAAAAAAATAGATCTGTTCAATGCAAGAAGCCTAAACAAAAATTACACTCCTGACCCTTAAAAATATTAATATATGCATAGCTACTTAAGCATAGTTTCAGATTAGTGAAAGCAGCCCATAATTCAGGGTTTTAATAACTAGCACTCTTTCAGACCCAACACCGAATTTGACATTGTAGCTGGTGGGGACATATCTGTGTTCCTAATAAACCATTTCACCTCCAGACTTGTAATGCAGGACAATGACCTAGAACTCTACATTCTTTTGATGATAAACAAAACCCAGAATTAAAATGTATCCAACTATTGTACCCTTCTTATGACACCTGCAGACCACGAGGCATATCTTAACAAATGAGTGATCTCATATGATATGAACTTCATTATAATGAGTGATCTCATGTGATATGAACTTCATTATAATGAGTGATCTCATGTGATATGAACTTCATTATAATGAGTGATCTCATGTGATATGAACCTCATTATAATGAGTGATCTCATGTGATATGAACATTATAATGAGTGATCTCATGTGATATGAACTTCATTATAATGAGTGATCTCATGTGATATGAACTTCATTATAATGAGTGATCTCATGTGATATGAACTTCATTATAATGAGTGATCTCATGTGATATGAACTTCATTATAATGGGTGATCTCATGTGATATGAACTTCATTATAATGAGTGATCTCGTGATATGAACTTCATTATAATGAGTGATCTCATGTGATATGAACTTCATTATAATGAGTGATCTCATGTGATATGAACTTCATTATTCTCTATAATGTTTTGTGGCTCATGTTTCCAATACTTCTCAGCTACTTCAGTATTGTAATGTTCGCACAATATGCAATGCAACAATCTTGCCACATTTTTATGTCTTTCAGTATAAAGGCCCTCTGCTATTAGTGTATCATACCCATTAACAAGCTGTGTGACTATTTCCATTTCTGTTTTACAGAACCTACATTTGTCTGTTTCTTCCACATGTTCGATGTTCTTTGTAGACCAAAGTGTATATAGTCCACTATCCTGGGCTGCCAATATCAACCTTTCATCTTTTCATTAAATTCACCTCTCCTTAACCATTCCTGCATCAGATCCTGACTGACATGAGGTTGTTCCAGGAGTTTTCTGTACTTGCAGCTATATTTATGCCTTTTAAACATGTCATGCCTTCTCAACTGATCTGTCTCATTATGTTGTTTCTTTTGTTTTTGGCACATTCAGTTGCTTTTTGACTTTTGTTTACTTCTGGTTTGATTTCCATTCCCTCTTGACACCAATATGCTTCTGCTAAATTGGGCATGGAATTCATCTTAGATTTATTCTCCTTCAGGTTTTAAAACTTTCACTTTACTTGGATCTGGTGAAGTCAGTAGATCTATATGTGTAATCAATTTTGAGGAGGCCCATACCTGCTTCAGAACGAGGAATATATAATCTCAGCATACACTGATTTTATGTATCACTTGATAAGCATGAAGCATTTTTCTTGTTTTCCTGTCCAACTGATCCAATACTTTTGGGGACAGTCAATCACCCCAAAACTATAAGTTAGAACAGGAATAACAAACTGGTTTAGAGCTTGGACTTTGCTTCTAGATGTCAGAGCTGTTGTCAGTATTAATTTTAGTCTTCTGTAATATTCCTTACTGGGTGTTGTTCATATTTGTTCATGTTTTACTGCCAATTCTTCATCAATTGGAAAATATTTATACACTCCCTCCTGCTCAAGTTCCTTTATATCACATTCTTCTCCCAGACTGATATTTTCTTGGTGCTGCAGCCTTCCTGCTTTAAATTTTGCTTTCACACATTTATCAAGAACAAATGCCATTCTTATACCATCTAATAAAGATTTGACCACTTACAGTTGTGCTTTCAAGCTCCTCAGCTGATGAACTATTCAGTTTTAAATCATCCACAAAAGACGATGAGAAGTCTTTACATTTGTTGTTTTCTGGGAGCCAAATTGTAACCATGACCTTACCTGTTAAGTAGACAGCATAATGGGTTAGGGGCAAGACAAAAGAGTAGTGGTGACAAACAGTCACCCTGGAGCACCCCCCTTTGAATTGTTATCCCTGGGATAATAATTTATCCTTTACCTTGGGTTATCAGTAAACTGGTTTTCCACGATTTCATGGTCACTGTAATGTAACTGATCAATGTAGGATGTATCTTATATGGGTCTACTTTAATTAAACAAAAGCAGAATCCATCGACACATAAACAGCGAAATGCGATAATGTTGAACACACAAAACCGCAAAATTTGAACATCGAAACTGCAATAGTTGGCCAACCCCACTGCCCGTAACATACTACCTATGCAAACACAACAACAAAAAACACATACATACACTAACCAAAACCCTACTACTAACCCTAAATTAAAGCACCAAAACCCCACTTGTAACCCTACACTAAACCCCACATACACAACTATCTATGCACTACCCTTAACCCCTCCCTAACCCTAAGGTCCGTAACTACCGCACACTTACCCTACAGAACTATACTCACACAAAGTAAATATTCCACACACATACACTTAACAAAACCCTACAGTAAATCTTACATACATTACCTAACTATGCACTTACCTTAACCCATACGCTAACCCTAAGGTCCGTAACTACCGCAAACTTACCTTACGGAACTATACCGCAGATGGGCCAACTATGACAATTCGACATTTCTGATTTAGCTATTTAGTACGTTTGATGTTTCCGTGTTTCGCTGTTTACATGTCGACGGATTCGTATTTGACAGATTCCGCTTTCGTTTAATTAAAGTAGACCCTCTTATACATCTGTAAGCACTCCTTTATCCATGAATGTGGAATACTGTCAAATACTTTTTTTTGTAATCTATCCATGCCATACTTTAATTCTTTCCCATTTTGCAATTCTCCATTATGACTTTATTTAACAACAAATGATCCTTTGTTCCACATGACTTTCTTTTGTTACCCTTTTGCTCTATTGACATGATTGACTTTTCTTCTAAATGACTATAAACTCTTTCAACATCACTTCCAGTCTGTAGTTTATGCATCGCTGGAAGGCAAGTTATAGCTCTATAGTTTTTAGGAGAGCTTGCAGGTTCACTCAAAGAGGCGTATCAATTTTCCTGTTGTTAACCAGGTTGGCATCTGTTCTGGATGTGCATATAAGTAATTCTTACTTAGGGCTAAATCTTGGTGTAAAGATGTTAGTGCATTCAGCCAGACGTTAGGTACTGCATCTTGGCCTTGGGTTTTTCAGTTAGGAGTTTCCCTTAATTTTGTTTCAATTTCTCTGGCCATTACATCATCTCATTTCATATCCTGTACATTTGAACATCTTACTGTTTTTGTTTTTTAGCTTCTTCTATCCATTCAGCCTGTTTATGTTCCACAGGGTCTTCATAGACATTTCTCCAAAATGTGTCTATTTCGTCTTTATTTGGTGGTGTTTCTATTTCTTTTGCTTTGTTTCCCAATCCTGTATAAAACCTTTTTAGGTCATCAATGAATTGCTTGTTTTGTCCTTTTCTTTTATATTTATCTGCATATCTTCTAAGCTTTCCTGCTAGCGTTGATATCTTTAGTTTATTATTTGCAACAGTGTATGATAGATCCTGGTCTGTTCTGATATTGCACATTGCTTTTATCACATCTTTCTAATTATTTTTGTTGATCTGTTCCCTCTTCTATACTCTTCTAACAGTGACACTTTTTGCCTTAATTGCGTTATAGTTGTCTCTGTTTGATACTTCTATGACAGCATTTGATTTCTTCCATTCTTCTCATTTATTGCCCTACGTTTTTGTGGTAAGACTTTAGCTGTTATTAATTTGCAGTTTCATAGGAGGTTACTAGGCTAGCAGCCCTAGAGTCCTTACAAGCTTAGCCATGTTAATCCTGAGTTGCCTCAATTGTCCTTGGTTAGACAGACATAATTTACAGAGTGAGTCTATGCTAAACAACAACTACCCCTGTCCATGAGGGACATGGGTGCCACCCCTGGGGTGAATTTGTTGTCTCCTATCCATTTGTCCAAGTTGCACTTGAATAGGGTAAGTGATGAGCTCTGTTTCACATGAAATGGAAGTTTATTCCAGAGTAGTGGCAATCTCTGGGGGATATATCTGTCTCTCCAGCATGTTCTGTTAATGTCACAAGCTAGGTTAAGATCCCTAGAGTGAGTGACTCTTGTGCCATTTCACTTGTGAATGTGCAGTATATCCATTGGGGCAGGGACTATTCTGTAAGCCAGGTACAAGTCACCTCTCAGCAGTCTATACGAAACAGAGTACAGTGACAGGGCTTTCAGTCTATCCACGTACGTCATGGTTTGGACGCCCTATAATTTCCTGGTGAGAAACTTCTGTGGTCTCTCCAGTTGCTGGAAGTGTCTGGTGAGGTACATGCAGAAGGCAGCTTTATACTCTAGGAATGATCTGATGAGGGTCGAGTATAGTGGAGTTATAACATCCTTAGACATGGATGCGATGCCCTTACTTGTGAGATGTGCTATGTGGAAGACTTTCTTTACCACTGTGAAACCTGGTGGTGGAAGTTCAGATTGCTATCTACCTGTGTTCCAAGATCTCATACCACTGGGTTTGAACTTAGGGGAGTGCTGTCAATATTGTAATTAGCAGGAAATTCTGCTTTGCCAAAGGGGATAAGAATGCATGTTTTTGAGTTTAGTTTTAGACTGTGGCTTTGGCACCGGTCATTTGTCTGGGTTAGCCCCTCCTGTAATATGTTAACATGCTCAGGGGACTCAATAATTGCACCCAATTTGCAATCATCAGTGAGGTTGGTAAGCCAAAGGCTGTCTACTTTAGCCTGGATTTCTGAGAAATAGATTCCAAACAGTAAAAGGATCAGCACAGATCCTTATGGTACACCACTGGTGACGGGCCTAATGGTAGAGGTGGAGTCACCAACTCTGACAGTATGTGTTCTGTCAGTGAGCCAACTGGCTACCCATCTAGTGATGTCTAGTGATATAAAGGTTAATCTCCAGCTGGGAGAGTTTATCAATGATACCTGAATGGTGGATTGTGTCAAAAGATTTGGCTAGGTCAAGATAGGTGTTATGCACTGTCTTACCTTCATCCAGGGCTTTGGTGACTTTCTCAAAGAAGTCTACTAGGTTTAATAACCATGATCTACCCTTAATGAAACCAGACTGGGTTGGGTCTAGAATTTGAAGATCACCTATATCCTTGTTGATAAGGTCCATGATGATTCTTTCCATGGCCTTGCAGATGAGGCTGGTTAGTCTTATGGGTCTATAGTTCCCAGAGTCAGTTGATGGCCCCCTTTTGTGCAAAGGGATTACTATTGCTGTACTCTACTCTGCTGGAACAAAGCGAGTTCTCAGGCTATGGCTAAGGAGAACTCCAAGTGGGTCCGCTAGGTCCTGTTTTAGATTACTTAATAAGCAATGATGTTATCTGGTTTTACTAAGGCCGTGTTTTTGTGCTTGTAGATAGCAGATATGACTTGATCTCTGGAGATATTAGGCAGAGGACTGGTGTCAGGTATGCTTTGGAGTATGGCTGGGGGGGTTAGGAGAGTGTAGTTTGTGCCAAATCTGTCAGCTAACAGGTTGGCAATTTTCTCCAGTATGGTATGACTGATACCATCTACTACCCGCTTGGCACATAGGCATTCACTTTTAGATTTTGGATGTAGTTAAAGAATGGCTTATGATTGGGATGCTATTTTAGCTTTATAATTAGCTTTAGAAGACTTTACAAGAGTTCTGATCTGCTTTTTCAAGCTGTGGAGGGAATTCTTCCTCTGCTGTGTCAGTTCCCTCTTGTTCTTGGACATCAATTTCTTCCTTTTGTTATATAACCCGTTTATACTTGAGGTCCACCACAGTGGCTTGTTTTTGGGGAGGACCTGGTTTTAATCCGGTTGGGTACAGCTGAGTCTGTACAGTTGCTTGCGGGGGGGGGGTATAAAACCTTTTTATACCATCGCTTAGAAGGCTACAGTTTGCTTTGGAAAATTTTTTTAGTTTTTTTTTTTGTTCCTGTGGTGGTGACAGGTTCAATAGTTACTTGGAAGGAAACTGATTTATAGTCCAACCTTACCAGGGATGGCATCACACAGGGAAGAGTGCAGTGATCTACTCATGTTGGAGAATACTATGTCTAGGATATTTAAGCCCCTTGTGGCAGAGCAGACTATCTGTTCCAGAGCATTTGTATTGCCAAAGTCCAGGAACCTCTGTGCGAGCATGTTCTTGCTTATGTATGTCACCCAGTCGACAGAAGGATAGTTGAAATATCCCATGACTAAGGTGTTGGTCTATACAATGAGTGACTCCAGTAAGCCCAGGTAGGTGGTGGTCTTTTCTTGGTTCATGGTGGGGGACATAGAGCTAGCAATGACGTGGTAGGGTATTTTGCCTATAGCTGATTGGATATAGAGGAGTTTTGACAGTTATACTGTTTGATCAGTCTCATGGTGTACTTGGCTTTAATGAAGATGGATACCCTCCACCTTTGGTTCTTTCCTGCTCATTTTGAGGTCTGAACGTGTGGAAGGCATTGAAGCCTCGCATGTCTTGGTTGATGCACAGTAATATATTCTATTTACTTCTGTTACATCACATGAATTTCTGTTAATACACTTGATTACCGTGTTCATTTGTTTTATCAGACTTCTAACATTTTGGGTCTTATTGACTTTCTGGTATCTATTTCTTTCATCGAGCTTAATGTGTCTATCCATCACTATTAAATCAAGCAGCTCTTCCCTTAAATCATATTCTTCTAAACTGAGGGCACATTCTTTGTTGGTTTAATTGGTTGAAGCGGTATGTCACTAAATAGTACGAGTTTGGTGGACTCTAAATTGTAGGGTGTTTATACTGAGCTTACTGCATTGTGTTTTTGTGAAAAAAAACACCTTTTTTGTGGAAGATTTTGCAGCCAGCAGACAATTTTATTTATACAACATTCTTTGTTCTATTTCCTGCAAGCATTCTGAAGAAAGTTCCAGAACATTTTTCTGTGACATTTTTTTCAGCTGCACCCTGCAACAACATTGACTGCATCAGTGTTGCCACTGTTTCCTGCTCCTTCCCTTGCTGTGTAACTGCAACTGACTCCAGAGTATCTTCATGTGGCAAATGATCAGATGCTTCCTGTTCGACCCGCATCTCCTTAATCTGGGGACTCATTATTCCATCATGCTGTGACATAATCTGTGTTAGACTTTCTACACTAAATCCTTCACTTTACAGGTATTCCATAACTTTAGCTTCGATTTGTTTACCTTCTACATTACCAGTCTTCTGTTCTACATTCTACCTTTCTGATCTTATTTTTTGTATTTTGAAATTTTCCGTATCTGGGTGCCTTTGCCTGTATTTCACTTCAAGTATCTTTGGGGTTGTTTTTTTTTTTTAAGTATTTATAGGTTGGTTTTTCTCCTTTGCATAAATATTGACCCTTATCAAATCTCTCTTTCCTTCCCATGTCCACGTTTCTTTTTTAAACGATCCAAAAATCTCTAGGATTTGTTCTTTATACTTTTGTACTTCTTCAGTTACTTCTTTTTCCAACCAGCTCAAAGTTTCTTGGTCTATATAATGTTTTTATAGATGTTTTGTATTAATGAGCACAAGTTTGCTTTTTTCTTTCCTCTAATTTCTCTCTTAATCTTTTTGAATATATTTTATCTGGAAATTCTGGGGTTCTTGCATAATGGTAACAATACAGAATTTCTTTCTTAGCCTCAACAGGCCACTCATCATCTTTATAGCTTTTATTTGGCCTGTCGGTTTTTGTGGTCTACTACTTCCTTCTACAATAAGGAGCTATCCTCCCCCTCATCCTGGCCTAACCCCCATTGTAAGGCTGTTTCCATGTTTTGAGGATTCTACACTTTCATTTTTTCCAGTCCTGGCAACAGTGCAGATTGGGAACTTATTTATCCTGTGACATATGCACCCAGCTGTCTTTTTTAATTTTTTAACCTACTTCTGTCCATGATATGTGTATAAAATGCAGTCTATATTGTTGCATTGATGAGATTTTGTAAAAACAGAGTCTAACTCATGAAGATACTTACCAAACCTTGAGGATGAATTCAGTTCCAGCAATACTCATAGGTGTCGGAAGCTACTGAAGACTGCAGGGGGGGGGGTGGAGGGTGAGAGGGGCACTTAGTGATCTAAAAAGGGCAATTTTTATAACCGTTTACTACCACAACATAGGTTCACTTGGAGGACTTTTTTAAGCTTAGCCAATTCCCTTTTGGTGCTCGAATTAACATTTTCTAATTGGTCTTACCTATCCCATGGCTGATAATTGTATATTAGCCCTAGTGAGAATAACTATGATCTTTCCATAGATAATTTGAGAGGACCCATATAAGGAATACAGAATTTAGGAACTGCCTCTATCCATTAGTGGCATAAGGGGCAATCCTGGAGTACATTTTCTATTACCCTTCCTTAGATCCAAGTTGCATTTGAATATGGACAGATACCTTTGTTTTATTTTTATGGATAGTCTGTTCTGGAACAGTGGTAGCCTCTGTAAAATATATCTCTCCACAACATACAGTTTAGATACATGGACTGGGTATTTCTGATGCCATTTGACTTGCTAATGTTCAGTAGGTCCATCTATATTAGGTTGAACGGTGCCTTGTATGCCAGACATTTAATCTCTAAGCACTCTGTAGGATACTGAGTACAGAAATAAATCTTTGAGGTGGTCCATGCAAGACCTATTGTTTAGGACTTGTATCCTTTTAAGTAAGGTATCTCTGAAGGTATTTCAATTGTTGCATGGGGCTGGACAGATACATGCCAAAGTGGGCATTATACAAAATGATTGACCTAATGAGAGCTTTATAAAGGGGGACAACATCTGTAGATGTAGTCACAATCAATTTGTTTATAAGCTGTGCAATATAGAAAGGCTTTCTTATGACTCTGGGCACATGTTGGTCAAACGTTAGGTCACTGTACACACAACTTCCCAAATGCCAAACAATTGGGTCAGTTCTCAGAGGCCACTGTCATGATTTTGACACCAGTTATTGTTTGGGACAAACCTTCCTGCATGATGGTTAAGTCATTTGGGGAGTCAATAACTGCTCCTAGCTTGCAGTCATCTCAAACTTAGCCAGCCAAAGCCCTTTTGTATTTCCTTTTACTTTTGAGATGTATATGCCAAACAGAAAAAGTCTCAGCACTGAACCCTGGGGGACTCCATTGGTGACTGGCCTCTTCCCCTATTTTGATCTCCTGCATCCTGTGAGCAAGTTGGCAATCCAGCTACTGATGCAAGTGTTTGCTCCTACATTATTCATCTTTTGTACTATACCTGAGTAGGGGATTGTGTCAAAAGGCTTGAGCAGGTCAAAGAAAACTGTTTTGCCTTCATCCATTGCTTTGGTAACAGGAGTAAAGCTTAAAATGTGCCCATGATTTTGAGCCTTTCACACTTTCCTCTGGGCTGTTTTCAAACACATTTTTAGGGTGATGCATACATGTATGCATTTTTTGATTCACCTTTCTGACTGTATTAAATTATATTACTTGCATAATACAGCACCGGTTGTTAGACTGTGCTTTAAATTTGTAGTTTTGAACAGTGTTCTAGTAAGCAAGGAATCAAAATGTATGAACCAATCACAAAACTACCCATTTCAGAAAATTTCAACCATAAAATGCTACTTAAACTTCTGTCATTACAATCCACCAATATCAGTTGTTTGTCTTTTCGGCTTTTCTGGTTAGGGGTCGCCACAGTGGAACTCCGGTCCGCTAATAATTGGCAGTAGATTTTTGATGGTGCCGAGTTGCCAGCCCGATGCCCAACCTTCGGCGAAGGCACGCCCATTCACGCACGTCTTTTGGAGGCCACTCGACCACGGGGGGGACATGCAGACTCCACACAAAAGGAACTCCAGCCGAGAATCAAACAGGAGAACCTCTTGCTGTGAGGCAAAAACGCTACTGCTGTACCACCATGGTATAATACAATCCACCAATATTCAAAATCTCTGTAGAATAAGTCATCTAAATAATTCCACATTAAAGGGATCTCTAACTAATGAAGAGGCTGGTGCTAAGAAACAACTTTGTATTCCATTGTTTCATCTACAAGTAAAGTGGCTGTTGCTCTTGTAGAATAAATTGCCTATGTTACATTAAAAAATGATAAGCTAGTAATATTGCAATAGGGAATAGATGGAAAACTGATAACAGGTTCATAGTTACTAAGTAATTCCTCCAAAGGAGGACATTCACAGGACTGCAGCATCCACTCCCAAGTACAACACAGTACAGTATCAGCGATCCATCTGCATACTGTGGGAGTAGAACCCATAGTCTTCTGCATCAAAAGTAAGGCTACTATCTGTTGTGCTACTAACAATGCAAACAGACTCAGAATAAGCAGCACTAAACTTCTCTTCCCCTGAAGCTCACAGCAAAATTTATTTATTTAACATTTGTTAACCAAGAAAGTCCAACTTGGAACAAAGCCAATTTTCAGCAGAGGCCCAGGGAGAAATGCTCCAGACACATGTCTTTGTAACATGGGAGGAAACCAGAGGAAACCCAGACAAACACAGGGAGGACATACAGACTCCACACAGAAGGCACCCCAGTCAAGAATCAAACCAAAAACCTCTTGCTGTGAGGTGACAACGATACCACTGCAACATCCACTTTTATTTATTTTATTTATTTAGGCCCAGGAAGAAATGCTCCAGATGCATGTCTTTGTAACGTGGGAGAAAACTGGAGCACCCAAAGGAAACCCACACAAACACAGGGAGGACATGCAGACTCTGCACAGAAGGAATCCCAACCGAGAATTGAATGGGAGAACCTCTTGCTCTGAGGCAACAACACTACTGCTGCACCACTGCACTGTCTTTTGATACAACTAAATCTCTCAGTTTCACAGCAGAAGACATCTGGAAAAAGCCAAAATTTATTTGGGGGGGGGGGGGCAAAGGCCCAAAACTAGGGACGCATTTTAAATATTGCTTGTATAATCTTAGAAAGTTGTTAAAATAGTGTTTTGTGTTACCATGTGTTTCCAAAAAAGATAGGAAGAGTGAAACTGAAAGGGCTATCATTATTTAGTGAATTCCATTCTCACTGATTTGCCAGAAAACCACAAATTTTAAGATGAACAGACCAAACTCCCTGGATCACAAGTGGTGGTGTGGATAGAGAATGCAGGCTCCTATACCTAAGGTACAGGGTTTGATCCGGCGAAATCCTTAACCACCAGCCATACGTAACTGGGGCATATTACACACACACACACACACACACACACACACACACACACACACACACACACACACACACACACACACACACACACACACATACACACCTCAGCCTGCATAACTAAGCTAAACGGACCTCAGCCTGCATAACTAATTGAGCTTCCTTCCAGCACATAAACGATGGACCTCAGCCTGCATAACTAAAGGATCTTCCTTCCAGCACAGCAAAACCAAAATACATAAAATCTCTCTCCTTACTGCATAACATGAATGGAGATTCCTTCCAGCGCATAAATGGAGCTTTGGCTGAGGGATCTTTCCTTACTCTCTCTGGCAGCAGGTTAGGACTGATGTGAAGCAGCAGGATTTATATGGAATCCATTTCCGTGCACTTTTGTGTTTGAATTTGACGTTAGCATGCAATGCATGCATGGGTCCGCCTATAGGTGTTACAGCTGTAAAAGTGGGCAGGTACTCCCTCCCCCTCGCTCTATGATTCCGGCACCTATGGCAACACTACCCTCCTTTACTTGTTGATTTTATCATCTCTCCATCCTCCAGGAAGGTCTAATTCATGCAAATAAAATGGTACTTGGACCACAGCCTCAAACTAAATGCCAAAAATATAGCATTGTGTCCTTTGGCAAACCTGGGCACTCCTGTTCCTATAATACAGGTGACACCTCCCTAAAAAAACCTGGGCACTTCTGTTCCTATAATACAGGTGACACCTCCCTAAAATTTGACGTGGTCATTATAGACTTTGGCACCTTCATTGACAATGAACTATGCTTTGACCTGGCACCAGTGTGGATTGGGCACTTTTTTATCCTGAGACTTGTTGCACCCAGCAGTCTTTTTTATTTTTTAACCTACTTCCCCCATATGTGCTTTATAAAATGCAGTCTATATATCAGTGTCACATTGTTGTTAGGAACTCCTTTGATATAGCTAGAGTAACCACCACTGGCATAACTTCTAGATCCAAGAAGGTCATCGTCCCCACTATTCCTTCTTATATGACCAATAATAGAATAGAATGCCCCTTTGGTAGGGTCTATATTAGATAACCGAATGTTATCTTTAGCAAATGCTCACATGAGCGAAAATGCCGGTAATCAAACTTGGTATTGTGGGGGGCTGCGCCCCCCACACCCCCTTCTAATTATATATTCCAACTCCGAGATCGCACTACAGTGAGAAACGGGCAAATATCCCACTCCTCACTGTACCATGACCCCACAAACACCCTTTTGATTCCCGGCATTTTCGCTCATGTGAGCGTTCGCGGTTTTGTCTTTTCATGCTTCTAATATAGACCCCCTTTGGTATATACATAAATATGCATATGACCTAGCACAAGAGACCACGGTGTGTCCTTATAGAAAAAAATCAACAGCATCTCCTCTCTTATTTATGCTAACTGCCTTAAAGCGCTCATATTCTTTTGTGTTTCCTATTGACTGTTGAGAAGAGATCTCTCCGTTGCCTACAGAGCCTTGAAAGAGCCAATGCTATGTAACCAACTCCACATCCACAAAACTAATACCACCCTAAACACCCACTCAAGAGACCTAAATTACTATTGTAACATGAATGGGACTTACTGGTCAGACAGAAATTTTTGCAGCAGATACCTCTTTTAGGGAATAGACTTCCGTTAGTGATAAAGCAGAGAAGCTCCATGACTCTTTTTAAGCACAACCTGAATGACTGGATTAGTAATTGCAGGTATACCCTGGTCTGTCCCCCCAGCCCCAGTTGCAAAGTCTTAGGGGGTATAATTGGCAGTTCCTTCTTGATCTTCAGTGCATATAAGCACTGATATACTGTGTGGCATATGTAGCAAGCAGCTTGCTACAGTTTAAAAGGAGAGAAGAGGGTTTCTTGGCTTCTCAAGTCTGATGAGATAAACTTTTTTTTCTCCTCCTCAACTTAAAGAATAGAGGGGGTGCCAGACTGGGGGACAGCACTGGGCACAATAGCTAGCTACACCTCTGAGTTTGACCAAAGGATCTTTTTCAGTCATGGCCCAAGGCATTTACAGAAGTACTTAGTACAGAGAATAACAATGCAATAAAACAAAAATGATATAACGAATTCTATACACTGAATTTGCAGTCTGGTGCAATATAAGAGCTAATTTACAACAGAGTCTGGAAATATAGTGAACAGCCTATAAAATAAACAAATTGGGGGTCATGCTAGAATTGCCTACACCATATTAGGTTGCCATTATACTAAGTAAATAACCAAGAGAAAATGCATAAGTAAGTAGCATCAAAGATAAGCTATAATAATAGGCAAGAATACTTTACCAGATAAGTGTTACAGCTGTGTCATCATCTGAGGGCTCACATGAAGGCATACTATTTCCAGAAGAAGGCAGGTTGAATTTGACTGAATTAATCATTATGACACCAATTGCATTTACAATTTTTTCAGTTATTTCCAGCAGATTTTTCCCAGATATGGTATGTTTCTCTAATAATTCTTAATTCTTTCAGTAGGTGATTCCAGTACGCCAAAACCATCTTTCAGAATGCTCTTTCCCCCAAAGCTAGATAAAGGCCAAGTCAGAGTAACTCCATAGACCCTGAGCTGTTTAAATACAGAGCATAGGACAGTTTCTCTTAATGAGCTTCTGGGGGTGAAAGGGTACATGAGTTAAATAAAAGTGATGCCCCTGCCATCACAGCACCTAGCCAACCTTGGAGCTGGATAGACAGTGGTTCTGTTTGTCATTAGCCAGAGAGATAAAATGACTGGCCTTAATTTCTATGATATGTAAGGCAGTACTGTATAGGGAATTATGGGTGAATAAAGAGCAGGAATATTCAAGATATGTTGTAAGAAATTTAAGATCAAAGACCTGGTGAGCTTTCTTGGAAGCAGACTGGAAAACCTGTAGGAATATTTGAGTTGTCAATCAGCTCCGTGTGTTCACTCTTTCGGTGCACATTACTGACTGAAGGATGGTGCAGAAAGCCCGCTTCTCACTTGTTGCCCATCACTGGTACCACAAAGACTACTGAGATTCTGAGGCCCAAAGAATTGATTATTGACATAGAAAGTGAAGGACAGATCTAAGGCTGTGCACCTTTCATTTGCTGGCTTGTAGGGGTTTGGGTGACAGTCATACAAATTTTATTGCAAAAAATTTGGAAATCATCTGCAGAATCCATCTGACTGCAATAATTTAGTACCAAGCTCTCAGACATATTGGAGTCTTTCTTGGGCTTTACGGAATGACAGAAGGGGAAGGGGAAAGCTGTGTACCATGTTTCTCTTCTCTCGTTACTGATATCTACTTTGGAATGTCTAAGATTTTCTTTTGTGATGCAGCTATGGCTGGTATTTTCAATGAAGTTGTGCATATATTTTTAAAGAAAGCTCCTTTATGTCCCAGATGGGCACTGTTGTAGGAGGAAGCCGTTAGTGATAAGACAGAACATTATGGTAGAAGGGGGAAGTTGAAGTGTCTGAGTAAATCAGTTAAAAAGGGCATACTTAAGCAAAAATAAATAAATACACAAACAAACAGATAAATAAATAAAAATATGTATACAAATGTGGGCAAAACTAAATTTGCTTATCAATCTCTATTTTGTTGCAAGGAATCCTAAACGTTTTAAGATTTTCTGCAGTTTCAAAACCAGATATCTATCTGATCTCTTTGCCTCCACTCCCTTTAATAGGTTATTTTACATTTAGGTTCTCCTGAAATGCATCACTGTGTACTAAAACCACAACAAATGCCGGCAGCAAACAAACACAGCTGCTAGGCAAATCAGCCTACACCAAATGCATATTTTTCACCTGTCAGAAGAATAAACACAGATGGCAAGTTCACAATAATATCCTTTAAATGAAGTACTTGATTCATAGGGACTGTTTGTGTATTACAATACAAAAGCGGCATTGCTAACATTTATCATACTTATTTACATGTAGCTTATGGGCAAAGATAAGAACAGAAGATGCAGAAGGAATAAAAAAAACAGGACAATAAAAACAGCCATAGTAACAAATTTGTTTGACAGCTGGATCTACAGAGGCACAAGGGTTTTTTTTAACACTGCAGAAGCCTCACTTAGCAACAACTAACATATTTATCCATGCTACTTTACACAGATTTAAGTGGAGACATAACCGTGACAATATAGTGTACCCGACTTATACCAGCCTGCAGCACATCTCATGACAGGGCTATTTGAAAGGATCCCTAGATGCCAATCTCTGCTAGACCACAAAATGTTGACCTTGTTTTACATCATCCTATGCAAATCACAGAAAATCCCTTAAGACAGTTACATGCTCTAGAAGCCTTACCTTCAGCACACCTGCAGCCTGGCTTTATTCTTTTTGAAAGCATTTTAATGGCATGCAGGAAGAAATTGAGACATTTTATCTGCAGCAAAGTGATACCAGAAAATGGATGAGCAATAAAAGTATGAAACAGAGAGGCACATCAGCAAATGCAGTAAGCTGTAACACAGATTGGATGCCAGAAAGTACTGGTGCAGAGAGCTAAAGCATAATAAGTAATGGCCTCAGGTATGGCAGGGCAGCAATGCTTCCTACATCAATGGCCTCAGGTATGGCAGGGCAGCAATGCTTCCTTTACATCACTGGCCTCAGGTATGGCATGGCAGCAATGCTTCCTACATCAATGGCCTCAGGTATGGCAGGGCAGCAATGCTTCCTTTACATCACTGGCCTCAGGTATGGCATGGCAGCAATGCTTCCTTTACATCAATGGCCTCAGGTATGGCAGGGCAGCAATGCTTCCTACATCAATGGCCTCAGGTATGGCAGGGCAGCAATGCTTCCTACATCAATGGCCTCAGGTATGGCAGGGCAGCAATGCTTCCTTTACATCACTGGCCTCAGGTATGGCATGACAGCAATGCTTCCTTTACATCAATGGCCTCAGGTATGGCAGGGCAGCAATGCTTTCTTTACATCAATCACCTCAGGTATGCCAGGGGAGCAATACTTCCTTTACATCAATGGCCTCAGGTATGTCAGGGCAGCAATGCTTCCTTTACATCAATCACCTCAGGTATGGCAGGGCAGCAATGTTTCCTTTACATCACTGGCCTCAGGTATGTCAGGGCAACAATGCTTCCTTTACATCAATGGCCTCAGGTATGCCAGGGCAGCAATGTTTCCTTTACATCACTGGCCTCAGGTATGCCAGGGCAGCAACGCTTCCTTTACATCTCAATATAAGCATGCTAAAAAACTATCTTTGTGCGCTTTTCATATTTTCATGCCAATGAAATGAACAATAAGAGTGATTCAGTAAGGATATGCACATTGCTCTGAAATTATTTATTTAGCTGTAGAGATTTGATGACCAGATAAGTGAACTTATCCAAAATGGACTCTTTTCAGCTATAACCCAGGCACAAAGCAAAAATGCAAACCAAGTATATATGCAGTAATGAGAGCACATTATATGAATCAATATCATACAGTGATGTATGAAGCAAATACATGTTCAGTAATATGCAGCAATAGAGGTGGGGCAGACTATTTATGCTTGATGTGGAGAGATACACAGAAGAAGTACAGCGTGTCACATAATGGGATACTCTTGCGCTTATATGGGGGTTGGTATAATTCTAACACAGGATGTATGTATGCATGCATTTTATTTATTTACCCTTTGTTGACCAGGTTAGCCCCACTAGGCTATTGGCCTCTCTTCATGGGAGACCTGACAGAGTATTCATGCTGACTAGGGTAATTTTGGTCTGGGGACCAGGGAACTTCCCCTACTCTTTTAGATAAGTGCCTTGGGATCTTTTACATACACATGAGCTACCAACAACTCATGGGATGAGGACTCAGTTTATCATCTCATCCTAAGGACACTCAGGAGTGCAGCAAACCCCTCCCCATTATGCTTCACTGTAGTAGCTGTAGTGGAAAATTAAACCAAATACCCAGTGAGGATAGTATTTGGCACCAAAGGAAAGTGTGCTGCTTGTTGAGCTACTGTGTAATGGCAAAACCAAATTAAAATAAGGCTAGTGATTCCCAGATGTCAGTGAACACTAGCGGAGTATAAATGTATGTAGGCCATTTGTATATCCAGTAGCACTCAGCTGATCTAACAATGGTTTAATTCAGATATATATTCTGAAAAACAACACTTTCTTAAATAGACTACCTAAGTTATCCTTATTTTGCATATCAAATTATGTACAAAACTGGGTAGAAAACCTTTCCAGTAAATGCATCCCAGGGGAGGAAAAAGGTATATAAAGGGGAGGAGTGGTAACATGAGCTGACAGCCTGGGGGAATCTACGAATGCCTCTTCTAAACTTCCAAGGTTGTTCAGGAGGTCAGAGTCATTGTTTGGGGGGCAGCGATAGTTGTCAGGTACAATAGCATGAAAGTACTGTTCTTGGCCTAAGAATGGTTCTAGTCTTATACAAAATGACAAATATAGCCAATCTGGTGGCTGGATATGAATCTGTATGCCTGTTCCCAGATGAACAGATTGTATGGTGGGGCAGTGAGTTATGAAAAGTATGCACTCATCAGAGGTGTGTGTAGGCCATGGAAGATGGCCACTTAATTTGTTAACTCTGTGGACTGTAGTGCAGTGCAAAGAGGTGTGTTGAACTGTTGATAAAGTCACCAGGTACCCTGGAATACAGAGCCAGAATGAATAAAGCTGAGGTGTGTGGGAATAACTACAAGCATGATGCTTGGAGAATGAGAGCCAGTACTGGATCACACAGAAATGAAGAGAGTGTGGAAGCAACGGCAGACCAAGGTCACAGTATGCTGTCAGGTTTTATGGCCAAACTGGTTATCTACAAAGTACAACTGAATCAAAATGGGTACCATACTCAAGATGTGTATAGGTAAGTACAGCACTGATGGAGAATGTAGCGTCCATTGCAGCCCAAGAAGAAGGCACTGCTAACTTCTAATGAAGGGCACAGTAGTTAAAAGACATAATGTTAAGTTAAAAAAACAGAAGAATGAAGGAAAAAGGAAAAAAGAAATGCTGTGGCTTTTCTGGACTGAGTGGTACTGGAGTGTTAGCCTTTTTTGGAACTGCACAGAGACAGGTTCTACAAAGTTTGTTATCCAGAAAACCAATGGGTTTGCAGTTTAAAACTAGTAGAGTTCATAGGTTAGAGCTGGCAGATTTACTGGAGATAGGGCTGCATCACTTTATTGCTATATTTTCTGAATATCTTACTAAGCAGTGGCTAGAGAATCATGTCCGGAGAAACCATCCATCTTTATGGTCCAGATAATAGAGGATGTATCCCTTCTGTTATATAACTATGACCAAGGCTGTGAAAATTGCCATGGGAGTTAAAGCAGCCATAGGTACAAGCATGGGTTTAATATCGAGCATTGGTAACAGTAGTTTGGCTGGGGAGAAGGTGAACTTTCTTTTAAGGAAAGAAGTCAAAAGATTTTATGAAGCAGCATTCAGGAAAGTTAGCCCTCAAAGTGTCTCAGATGTGTATTCACAGGAAGAGCTGTTCCAGCTGTAGGGGGCAAAGAATAATAGATTACCCATCTTAGTGAGGATTTTAAAAAAATACACTGAGACACTGGTCCATATCTGTAAGATGATAAGGCTAGTGGGGATTACCAGATACCTTGAGGAAAATGAAGGAGTAAATGGAGGAAGACAGATGCCAGCTGCAATAACAAAAGAAAAGTGCAAGCAAGAAACAGGTTACTCCACATCTGATTCTGGACCCCCCATGCATTTGCAAGGATGAAGTGGCAAAGATATTATGCTGTAAAGCAGGGCAGACTGCAGCAGACAGAAAGACAGGACTTACTGTTTGGGCTGATGTGTGTAGAAGGCTTCTGGAGAAAAAAAAAGAGTAGTTGTTTGTGGAGTACAACAATGAACACTAACAAGAAAGGCAGTCAATGGATGGAGGGTTTTTTTTTCTTTCCTGTGCACTATTTTTGGACCCACTGCAAAAGCTGGAAATTAGATTGCCCACAAACATACCTCCGAAGGCAAGCTCCACAAAGGCATACCCACAGAACGTTAGATGAAAATCACTAACAAGTTTTTTTTTCTGCAGAGAATAAGCCCTACTGCATCCTCCCATGTGGGAGACTTCACCCTCTCATTTCTTGCTATTTATTTATACTTACTCCAGTGTCAGACAGCATCAGAGAAAGGAGAAATTAACCATTAAGGGTAAAACATGGCTTATATAACTGATTTCACTGTACAGACAAGGCAATTCTAAAGCATTCTGGGAGGTGCTTTATTGAGTATACCTCTTGCATACATTGAGAGAGGATTGAAATTTCAACAGATATAGATCTCCCATAATTTGTGAAGCGTAATGATGTGTTTTGAAATTTGAGATAGTCTATACATATAATATAGAGGATTATGAGAAGGTAAATGATCATAACCAAGTAGTTGTGTTTTTGAAGCATGGATGCCAAGAAATTGACCTTATGAGTTAGACCAAATGCCAAAAACACATAACTGCCTAATTATGATTGAAGAGATCCCCATGGAAAGACATAAAAAACTTAGTGCTGTCACACAGACAGTGCCCAAACTCTATGCCCCTCAGATGGAATAACAGTTTTAAAAGCTGTTAGACACGTCAGTGTGATCTTCTTGTGTGGCAGAGAGATGTGTGTTTAAGGCATTGAAAAGTCATTTTAGGTTCTTGCTGCTGTTCTGTGGAGGCTGATGTATGATTATGTACAAAATTAGAACATAACAGTCCTAAGTTTTGTATAACAAAATTTGTTATGTATCTCTTTGACATCAAAGAGGTGCATAAAAAGCTTGGGCCAGATTCAATAACACCTACACTAAGTGTACATGATATGTATTCATGAACATTCCAAATACATTTTTGTGCTTTCTAGCTAATCAGAAAGTTTACACTAAGTATACATGTAGTCTATACTTTGTGGTAACCTTTATGAATCCCTGTTAATATTTAAAGCTGCAAGAAAATCAGTAGGAAAACTAAAATTAGGAGGAATAAGGTGTAAGTTATGCCTGTATTATCTGTTCACTCAGAACAGTGTACACTTAGTCTAGGCATTATTGAATCCTGGAGCTTGTCTTTTTCCTGACTTATCAGTACACTCCATGTACTATATTTGAATTTCCAAGAGTTAAGAGCGCTAATAAATAAGATGGTTTAATGTTACAGATACTACTTTTAAAGTAATAATTTTGTGTGAGAGCCAAATGCTGATAGGACATGTATGTGCAAGTAAAGATTAAAGTTTTGAATGTTTGTGCAAACAGGAGTATGTGCACAGAAAGAAAGGAAAAACTGCAGTAGGAGGCATATTAGTTAAAGAGGCAGAGTACGGGAAATATACCAATAGATTTTCTACCAGAGACAAAGTTAAAATTTAAGGAGGTGGAAGAGATAAGAAAGAAAAGATTTAAACAGATCAGAGAGATGATTAGTCTTGAGGAAAGAAAAGTAGAACAGTGATCCTGATAAGGAAGAAGTGGTTGACAGTGTGGAGGATTTTTACATTTAGTAGATTGCAGGATTCAGGCCTGTAGGTTAGGATGGTTCTTGATAAAGAAAAAGGAAGAAGGATCTGGGGTGATAGGGGAAATTAAGTTTGAGGAGAGCCATTCATCAGATCATGGTATCGTGAAACTGAAGGAAGCTTGGTGGTGGACAGAATCATCAAAAGTGACAAAGGGGTATGATGGCACTACTGAAACAGAAAGGAAAAGTAGAAGTCTGCATGAGGAGAGATAAACTGAAACTCTAACAGAATGGTGAAGCCATGAGAAAAAAGTGGCTAATAGGAGTGCAGGCAGTGTGTCCAAGATGCATAGAGGGCACGAAGAAGAAGCAGTGGGTGAAGGTGCAACTGTTGAACTGGAATACTACGCTAAAGAAAGTAGCTAGGTTGAGGCTGAATTGAGTGGGTATAGAAATGTGTGGTAGGGCCAGGGAATAGGGTGGGGAAACTGCTGCCCTGGAAGTTATAAGGAGAGAGTAATGAGCAGGGTGAAGGATGAAGAGGGTGAAGTTGAAGGACAGAGGAAGCGTGGTATTTTTAGATTATGTAAGAAATTATTTGGTGTGGTAGAAGGAGTGGGTGATACTTATGAAAAAAGGGGAGGGCGGAAGACATTAGAACAGGAAAGGCATGGCACTGGTAATTAGAAAACACTGAGTAGGGATTCTGAAGAGGAAACATTAAAAATAATGCATTAATTGAACAGAAAGAAGAAAGGAGGCCTAATAGGCTTCCCATAATGTTTTACAAGATTGATGAAACATGAATGAAATGAGAACTTAATGTATTAATTTAAGACATGTTGGAAGGAGAACTGTGCCCACGTCATGTAAGGAAGCAGTTACAATATCATGGTTCAAGGTGAGAAGTTGGATTGGATGATATTGTGAACAACTACTCATATTCTGATCAAAGTGGGCATTAAATTAAAAAAAAAAAAAAAATGTGGGCACTAAATTGTTTTGTGATGGTGTTAGCTGTATAACTACATCATATTGTGTGATTTAGGTTCATAGATAGTTACTAAGCATATAGCCCACTGAGGACCTAGCCTAACATCTCAATTACCCTAAATTATTCTCTGGTTAAGAGGCTTGCTCAGAGTCACACAGCAGGCAAAGGAAAATGGGGGAACTCAAATACTGGACTATTAGAAGCAGCTTGTTACCAGTTCATAGCCATAATATTCTGCATTTATTTCAGTGAGGAAGTTCTGACAGGATTGTTGGGAGGTGGGTCTTCAACATATTAATGGATGCAGTTCACTGATTTTATGGCTTGATCAGAGAGGAAAAGAGTTTGGTAGATATAGTCTATGCAGGCAAAACATGCTGAGAACTGGTGGACAACATATGGAATTTAAACTTGACATAGGTCTAGAATATAACAATTTGCCTCAGTACTTTAGAAGCATTGAAGTACAAAAATACTAAACAGAGATAGCCGTGCCCAAAATGAGAAATGCTATAGTCAGTGGGTGACCCATTAAGTCAGAAACTGTTGAAATGTAAGACCAAAATAAAGATGTTAATTATCCTCATAGTATGGATTATTTGGCTTATGAGAAGTTAGAAATGGCAGAACAAATAAATTAAATGTGCAGAACTGCAGACTACAAATGTAGAAAAACAAATACAAAGTCATGGAGACATCTCAGATACTGTCCAGACCTCTAGTACTACTATCCTGCATTGTTGTGTTGATTGATTTACAGGCTTAGTGAGCTTGCCTGGAGAATGCTCCATACAAATAAATACCAATGAAGTGACAATGATATATGCACCAAGGAAAGTATTTGTGCTTCTCATGAGAAGAACAGAGGAGGAATTGAAATGAAAGGAAATATTATGTATCATTAAGAAACAACTACAGTCCAAAAGAATGGATGAATAGTATGGCTATTAAAGTAAACTCCACATACAGCTTCTCTCTAGAGATTTTCATAAATAGAACACAATTGCTATATACATTCTTAACTCCAAATACAAACTCACACTACACACCACCACACCCTTTCCTGTGTCTTTCTCTATTTCTCTTTCTGCTATTTTTCTATCCTCTCTCTAGGCTCATTTTTATAATCTAACCCTATCTACATGTAAAAAGTGCACATATTTTAAGGTTTTGTAGAAAAATGTAAATAATCGTATCTTTTCTAAGACTTTGTGTATAAAATGTTACAACAATCCTTCAACCTCTCTCTCTGTATGTACTGTTTCATTGTTTATTACAACATCAATGCCATTAGATCTGATTTACACACTGTAATTATACACATCTAAATGCTCATATAGTGCTAAGTTACAATAATGACTGATTCTATATGTTTGAAATTAGTTTGTGTAGTTTGACAGTACAAAAAAAATTCTCACATTGTTTTTATTGTGGTTGCTCTTACCATGATCAGTTACATGTTTTATGTTTCTACAGTTAGTTTAAATTTCCATATTCTGTATTGTTGTTGCTGTCAAATGACTTGGTTTATGGCTAAAATGATCCATAGATTAGTCTGCCTACCAGGTCAACAAAGTTTTATAAAGAAAGAAAAACAAAACTCAAATTTGTATTAATATGCAAGATATAAATAAAGTGATTAAAAGTGAGCATTATCCATGGCTTATATCTGAAGCAGTGGTTAGAAGAGTGCTAAATTCTAAGTTGATTTGATTATCAGATGCTAACAAGGACTTGTGTAAGACAACACATAATGATGAACGTTCCAAACTATGTATATTAATATGCCAGTAGGAAGCTACAAATTCCTTAAAATTCCTTTACATATATCTTCAGCACCACAGGTAGTATATAGAGCTGATACACAAGAAAAAAGGCTAAAGGCATTTTAAATATAACTAATGATCTGTTAGTGTAATGCCAGAACTGAAGAGAACATGTCAAGAGACTAATATAGTAGATAAATAGATTAAGACAGCATACTTTCAAGTTAGCTAAATGTATAACAAGACTCATGAGTTAGTACAAATAAAGACAAATCATGTGTATAGATGCAAAGGCCAAAAGAAAAAAATAAGGTGTGACAGATGTTTCTAGGAATGATTCAGTATTAATTTGTAATTAATATCTCTGAAATAACTATGCTTGTAAAGAGATTGCTAGAAAAGAATGTAACCTGGTAATTGAGCCATGGTCAAGAAAAAAAGTTCTGAAATCCTTAGGAAACTAGTTACTGATGTTCTAGTGTTATAATATTGCAATATTATAATGAGTAAAACAGTTGTGTTGCAGATACATATCAGTCTGACTAGAATAGGAACTATGATTTTACAATAGAATAGACAAGTTGTCTAACAACATATAACATTTATAGATGCACAAAATAGACACTCAGATAAAATAAACTCTTGGAAAGATATATATATATATATATATATATATATATATATATATATATATATATATATATATTGGTGGTCAGGTCGGAACAGGCCACCAATCCTAGCATAGCCGAGTCAGAAATTTTATGTACAAGGCACCTCTAAGATTGCAAAGAATGTTACTATGTAGACATATGATCTGAAACTGAAATGTAGACTAAGCAGGGATGTACACATAGCAATTTGGTGTATGTTGCAGATTTATAAGGAACTGATAAAAAATTGCTAGCAGAAAAAAATCCACCATAGCCACTAAAATAAGAAAATGTAACATAATTCTAGAGCTGTATTGAGAGAGATAATGGATTGCCGTTACTGAAAGGTATTACAATAAAAGGTTGGTCTGATGAAAAATCATCAATAAGGCAAGAATTTCATTCTTAGTTTTCTTTTATTGAAGAAATAACTTGTGTCCAGAGCTTAATTGATAAAGCTGCCAAAACAATAGTTTCCAAACAAGTAAGAAAGCAAATGTTTCTTGGGATACATGAATCACATCTAGGGACAGCGAAGAGCAAAGAAACAGCAAGAAATATTATATACTGGTCAAGGATATATATTTATGTAGAACAATTGTGCAAAGGTACCATAATAGAAATACAAAGGAAGAAATGCAACATATCCATTACCAAATCATTCACTGCTTTGTGTGGGCACAGATTTTATTCCATTCCAGATAAGTCATGTATCAAATATGGGTTAATTAATCCATCTAACAGACAAGTGCAGCAGTAATTATTGCATTAAAACCTACATTCTCAAGATAGAGGAGGCTGCCATGTCTGTCAAAGGTTTGCAAAACAAAAGTCAGGAATGCAGAAGATTTTTGTAATAGTGGGAACTTGGATTATATCATCCAGTCTACATTATCTGCAATCAAACACATAAGTGGAGAAAACTGCCCACACAGCAAAAAATCTCACAAAAAAGAGCTGCAGCAAAAATGTAGGAGGATTATCATTCCACAGTCTTGGAATATAGGAGTTCTCAATAGTAGGGGTTCAAGTCTTCCACAACCTCAGTTGCTAATGGGCAGAAGTTTGAAAAACAAATTATTGACTTCAGCTACATTATTGATGCCTGAAAATTGTCATAAAATGTAAATGAAACACTGGTGTGAAATGAGCAGAATCTGGAATACTACTCTGACAGAAACTGCAGAAGACCAACAAGTCTACAGTTTGAAGACAAAATTAGATAACAAAAGAGAAGGGAAGGTTTACAGCCTAAACTTGAAACATTTGGTCAACCAGCTGAAAAAAATCCATTTTGTTATAGGAGGGAAAGCTGTATAGATGAATGAATGACATTTGTACAGGTGAAATACATCAAAGTCGAAATTCCAGGTAGAAGAGGAACAATAAATGTTACAAACAGTTCTAATGCAAGAAAATAGACTGTTGAAACCTGGCAGTCATAAATTGCCGAGAGAAACTCCCAAAGTTCTTTTTCTCTTAACAGAAACTGTAGCACAGCAAGAATTATCAGATGTTCAGTGAAAATCTTTCCTTCCTATGTTGTCAAGACACATCTGACACCTATAGCAACATCATGAACATCTGCCGCTGTTTACAGCATTTACTGGGCATGTAAGGATTGGAAGCAGATTGCTAGGCCTTTCTTCCATATCACATGCACACCCACAGACAATTTAGAGTCACAAAATTGCTTATCACGTGTCTTTAAGATGAAACCAGAGTACCCATAAAAAACTCACATGCTCACCTGGAGGACATGCAGACTCTGGACAGAAAGTTTCCTGGCCAAGATCTGAACAGCATAATTATTTGCTGTGAGGTAATTTGTTTGTGTATTTCGGCTTTTCCCAGTTAGGGGTTGCCACAGCAGAACTCCTGTCCGCTAATGATTGGCAGTTGATTTTTATGTACCGGCTTGCCAGGCCTGATGCACAACCTTCAATGAAGGTAAGCCCATTCACGCATGTCTCCACACAGAAGACACTCTATCTGAGAATCAAACCGGACAGCGTCTTACTGTGAGCGACAACACTACCGCACCACCACCACCACGGGTCTTAAATGTGCCACTGTGTCACCCCAGCCAGTGCAAAATGCATTGCTAAATATTCTAGATATGGAAAAAAGTGATAAAAAACAAATATATATGAAACATTTGGGAACTGAAAATGATAAAGAATGTTTATTTAAAAATGTTTTTGAATATGTTGGAAAGTATTTATATATATATATATATATATATATATATATATATATATATATATATATTCTGTGACCTGCTTACTATAATGTTAAGGTTTATTTTAAAATGATCAAAGGTATATAGAATATGGGACACATATGTATGCATGTATGTATGTATTTATATACACATATGATTATGTGAGTGTATATCATCATAACAAAATACTGAGCTTCAGTTAGTTAAAAGAGACATCAACCCAACAAGAACTTGACAGCAGGAAATACTGGCACCCATCACAGCAAATAGAAAAAAATCCCCACTCACCACAGCCAAATAAAAATGTTTTTTTTTTTCCGGGGGCAAGCTCACCTGCACCCTTATGGTGGGGAAAAGCCCCTCATAGCTGTGAAACTTATATATCCTAACTCCATGGTAGCATAAACTCAAAAGGGGAAAATTTCTACACATACAATAACATCTCATGCACAGTCAGACAAAACACCAGCAGTGCATTCCCATGCCAAACACCAATTAAATAAAAATAACAGCTGTCTAAAACAAACACAGTTAAAACAAAATGAGTAAACCAACTAGTCAACTAAAAACACTCATTATTCTGTGGTCACCGTAATGCATGACTGAAATTATTTTACAAAAAATCAAATTTAGTACTTGGATTATATTTTTATTGATATATGTATGGTGATGATTCAGTCAGACATTCTTTCCCACAAACCGGTAAATGCTCCATAAAGGGTAATGGTCAGATGGCAACTTTCTTTACCTCGTACTGTTTTGGAAACTAAGGTTCATACATAGACTGATATACAATAATAATGACAGCTTACAGAGTGATTATTCACTCTAAAGGATGAATTAAAAAGGATGGGTCAGAAGAGATAACATAAACACACACACACACACACACACACACACACACACACACACACACACACACACACACACACACACACACACACACTCACTCACTCAAACACCCCCCCTCACACACACACACACACACACACACACACACACACACACACACACACACACTAACTCAAACACACCCCCTCACATACACATATGCACTCATTCAAACACACATGTAGAAAAGTAAGGAATAAGCACATTTTAGTCATAAAAAAGTATGCTGACAGTAGTGATACAGTCATTAACACCCGCCTACTAATGCTGGGTCTTAGGTGTGGTACACGACATCCATGGATGGATACAATGGTACATTACATTACACATGGTTTTGTTCTTTGATGTCACCATGATTTAACACACACAAACACATGCACACACATGCTTAAACAAAACCACATGGACATACACACACACTCACAGAGTACCACCTGATTATATGCACATGTTCCCACAAACAATTTTACTCTTGAATTGTCTTGATACAGTAAGATTCCAGAGTTGGTTTGCTCCCCAAAAAATTACCAAATCAAAAACCTTCAATAGGAACACACACACACAAATACATATCTATCTATATATATAGATCTGTATTTATATGAGGATCTTAACAATATGAACAAAATCAGGACCCCTAAACAGGTAATTGGCATCAGTAGATGTGGTTTGTGCTACTAAAGCAAGTGAAAAGAAGTCAGAAGGCACTAGCGGGATTTGGAAAATCAAAAGGCTCCAACAGGACTAACAGACTTAGAAAGGCACCCAGCATAACATAATCAGAAATGACAGAATCCTTTATATTAAATAACAGACTTAGGAGTACACATCAGAATTAATGGAGAGCATGACCTACCACCCAGGTCAACTCAGTCAGGGAGACACCAAATGTGTTAGCACAGTCAGGGGAATCAGCGCAGTTAATTTTCATTTAAGAGTAGCCCTTTATCCTATGCTGAGTCCTGGGACAGCCAAAGCCTTTCCTGACATGCAAGAGGTTTACGTCACTAAACCAATCCTAAATGGGATATCAGTTCATATCACAGGACATAGTCTCAGGTGCCCCTGTATTGCAGAACATCCCTGATTTTTTTCCATAGTTGTGTCCTCTCTTTTTTTATTTTTTGGTAAATTACAGAGGATTACTGTAAAGTGGTGACAGGGGAAAGTGTAGTTAAGCAGCATAGAATGGTGGTCTGTAGGATGACGTTGGTGATCAAGAAGAGGAGGAGGAGTGTGAAAGCTGTGCCAAGGATTAAATGGTGGAAGTTAAAAAAGGGTGATTGTGAAGTGGAGTTTAGGGAAGAGTTAAGACAGGAACTGGTGGAGGCAGTGGAGAGTTACCGAATAGCTGGGTAACTACAGCAGAACTAGAAAGGGAGACTGCTAGAAAAGTGCTTGGTGTGACATCTGGACAGAGGAAGGAGGACAAGGAGACCTGGTGGTGGAATGAGGAAGTACAGGAGAGTATACAGAGGAAGAGGCTGGCGAAGAAGTGGGATTGTCAAAGAGATGAAGAAAGTAGACATGAGTATAAGGAGATGAGGCGCATGGCAAAGAGAGAGGTGGCAAAAGCTAAGGATAAGGCGTATGGAGAGCTGTATGAGAGATTGAACACTAAAGAGGGTGAAAAGGACCTGTACCGATTGGTTAGACAGAGGGACAGAGCTGAGAAAGATGTGCAGCAAGTAAGGGTGATAAAGGATAGTGAGGGAAAGGTACTCACAAGAGAGGAGAGTGTGTTGAGTAGATGGAAAGAGTATTTTGAGAGGCTGATGAATGAAGAGAATGAGAGAGAGAGAAGGTTGGATGATGTGGGGATAGTGAATCAGGAAGTGAAACAGATTAGCAAGGAGGAAGTAAGGACAGCTATGAAGAGGATGAAGAATGGAAAGGCAGTTGGCCCAGATGACATCCCAATGGAAGCATGGAGGTGCTTAGGAGAAATGGCAGTGGAATTTTTAACTAGATTGTTTAATGACATTTTGGAAAGTCAGAGGATGCCTGAGGAGTGGAGAAAAAGTGTTTTGATACCTATCTTTAAGAATAAGGGTGATGTGCAGAGCTGCAGTAACTACAGAGGGATAAAATTGATCAGTCACAGCTTGAAGTTATGGGAGAGAGTAGTAGAAGCTAGGTTAAGAAGGGAGGTGATGATTAGTGATTAGCAGTATGGTTTCATGCCAGGAAAGAGCACTACAGATGCGATGTTTGCTCTGAGAGTGTTATTGGAGAAATACAGAGAAGGTCAGAAGGAGTTGCATTGTGTCTTTGTAGACTTGGAGAAAGCATATGACAGGGTGCCTAGAGAAGAGTTGTGGTATTGTATGAGGAAGTCGGGAGTGGCAGAGAAGTATTTAAGAGTGGTACAGGATAGGTACGAGGGTAGTGTGACAGTGGTGAGGACTGCAGTGGGTGACAGATCCGTTTAAGGTGGAGGTGGGATTACATCAAGGATCAGCTCTGAGTCCTTTCTTATTTGCAGTGGTGATGGACAGGTTGACAGATGAGATCAGACAGGAGGCCCCGTGGACTATGATGTTTGCAGATGACATTGTGATCTGTAGTGAGAGTAGGAATCAGGTTGAGGAGACTCTGGAGAGGTGGAGATATGCTCTAGAGAGCAGAGGAATGAAGGTCAGCAGGGCTAAGACAGAATATATGTGTGTAAATGAGAGGGAGGGTAGAGGAATGGTGAGGATGCAGGGAGTAGAGTTGGTAAAGGTGGATGAGTTTAAGTACTTGGGATCAACAGTTCAGAGTAATGGTGAATGTGGAAGAGAGGTGAAGAAGAGAGTACAGGCAGGGTGGAATGGGTGGAGAAGAGTGTCAGGAGTGATTTGTGACAGAAGGGTACCAGTAAGAGTGAAAGGGAAGGTCTACAAGACAGTAATGAGACCAGCTATGTTATAAGGGTTGGAGACAGTGGCATTGACCAAAAGGCAGGAGTCAGAGCTGGATGTGGCAGAGTTAAAGATGTTAAGATTTGCACTCGGTGTGACTAGGATGGATAGGATTAGGAATCAGTATATTAGAGGGTCAGCTCATGTTGGACAGTTTGGAGACAAAGCAAGAGAGACGAGATTGCGTTGGTTTGGACATGTGCTGAGGAGGGATGATGGGTATATTGGGAAAAAGATGCTAAGGATGGAGCTGCCAGGTAAGAGGAAAAGAGGAAGGCCTAAGATAAGGTTTATGGACATGGTGGGAGAGGACATGCAGGCATTTGGTATGACAGAGCAAGATGCAGAGGATAGGAAGAAATGGAAAGAGATGATCCGCTGTGGCGACCCCTAACGGGAAAAGCCAAAAGATGATGATGACAGAGGATTACAGTCAACTAATAATGCATCATATTAAAGCTTAATGTCTGCTCAGAAAATGTGTGTTCCTATACAACCTATTGTTGTATCAATATTTTAACTGAAATACAGTGATATTTAAAACTTATTCCTGATTTTGGGCTTTTGACCCGATATTATTCCTGGCTTTGTCCAGAATTCTTGGGGAAGGAAGTTTGGAAGTATCACACACAAACACTAAGAGTGCCAAGTCACGCAACAGCGTGTTTGAGAGGTGGAGACAAACCAGAGACCCAGGTGAAGCAAACACAGAGGGAAGAAATGGAAGCAGCGTTAACAAAATCAGCGGGCTCGTTGCAGATTTACTAAAGCCACTAAGGTTTGCTTCTTCACAGCTATCCCGTCTGAAAACTATGTTTGGCTTGTGTACTTCAAATCTCAATGTGTTTTTCATTATTTTCACAGGGAGGCTTGAATGGTTTGAATAATGAACCCATGGCAGAAAGCAGGATGCGCTGTAAGGGCAAACACTCCATGCAGGTAGATTTAATGAAATCATGACCCCCCCCCCAATCATTCTTTAGATGAGGTCACATAATCTGCCTACATACACTCCTACAAACTCAGTGAATTTCTCAGTGTAGGTGGATTTTATATATTAAAGGGACAGTAGTAGTTGTTGTTGTGTCTTTCGGCTTTTCCCGGTTAGGGGTAGCCACAGCGGAACTCCGGTCCGCTAATGATTGGTAGTTGATTTTTACGTGCTGAGTTACCAGCCCTGACGCACAACCTTCAATGAAGGTACGCCCATTCACGCATGTCTCCACGCAAAAGACGCTCTAGCTGAGAATCGAACCGGACAGCGTCTTACTGTGAGGCGACAATGCTACCGCAGCACCACCCCAGTAATTGGGAATCTTAACTATAGTAAAGACACTTAATTAGGACTGCCACCTTTTCAAATGTCCAAAGTGGGACATTTGTGGTACAAGCATCAGATTTTGGAGGCCGAAACATACCCACTACCAGTGCAAAGGGCAGAACTTCACTTTTTTACCCAAGTAAAAGATTATTCTTGCAGCATTTTAGTTGCTTATTCTGACTGTTTCTTATAACATTTAGTTGTTTCAGATTCAGAATAACTGTTTTATGCAACTATTACATAAAATATAGGAAATAATTGTCTCCTAAAATCTCACAACATTTGCCATTTTTACAATTTTTTTTGCAGGACACAACTGGCCAAAGAGGGACTGTCCCTAGCAAAGTGGGACAGGTGATAAACCTGTTATGCATCTATCTTATCAGTCACATGGGAGCAATGTAAAAGAGTCGGCCGCCTTCACGTGTTTTGAATAAATATCTCAAAATAAGAAAACATGTTCTTAATGGGAAACCCCTTGAGCAGGGTGGCCCTTTGACCATCTAATCAGACAACTTCAAACTAACTGTATACAGCAACAGAAATTGGCTACGCACAGCCCGTTCTTACTTGGAGTAATCTGTTGCACACCCCTTCTGCGTCTCTGTTGCCACTGCTAATTGCATCGCGGCTCGTTAACCCCCGGATAAGGGTGGAGTCACTAAGTTAGAATTGCTGCTCCATTAGTTGCTGTAATCACTTAGCAAGTGCTCGCGGTGGGTACGTGTCAGCTCTTTGGTTCTGTCGTGCGCCTTAGCCTGTTCGCTCTCTCCTCGTGTGCCGGTTTCCTCTACTCCTGCTGCCACCATGGGCTTGGAGCTGTACCTGGACCTCATGTCCCCTCCTTGCCGTTGGGTCTATATGTTCGCTAAGAAGAACAACATACCGTTTGAGCACAAACAGATGGTGCTCGCCAAGGGTAAGCAAAACTGAGAGCGCCCGGAGACACTGTGTAGGACACACGTAACTTATCACTTAAAACAATGATAATAATTGTAGCTATGTCTATTAGGAGTGACTTCTTAGTTTGATGGCATCATTACTGTTGTGGTCCGTGACTTGAGCTTTCTTACAAAGATGGGAAAACTTAGAGGCGCACTTTCCTCTTTTGTCACAATACTGTAACTCTCAACTGTCCAGATTTTTGTCTCATATTTTGGGTCTGTTCTTCTTAGAATTTGTGATTTTTTGTGGCATCATTGAGCACTGAAGGCACTAAACAATGACGTCCATTTGAGTTTCAAATTTCATACGCTTTGGAAAACGCATGCTAATGCAAAATCTCTATCTTGCCAGCTTTCTAATTAGCGCAATATATATAAGCTGTCTTCGTCCCCCTCCAATATCTTTGGCTTTGTCCAGATTTCTTGCGCTAAGACGTTGAAAGGTATAGACTCAGGGGTGCTGGAAGCTGCTGAGGCGGAAGGCAAAAGGGGCACTTGGCAATCTAAAAGGGCAACTTTTAACTGCCTACCACCATAACGGAAGCATAGCCATGACATAAAATGTATATAGTGTATCTGTGAGCTACATTTGGAATGAATGCACAGACATTTAGAAAAATGTAAATGAAGCTAAAGATGCACCTACATGATATGCGATCCAGGAGTCGTATATTCAAAAGTTAGGTGCTGCGACACACTTCTGGGCACACAGAGAGCACGCACCACAGAATGTGGGAATCTGTTAAACGTGGCATTCAGACTGTTAAGTCTTACTTTAGAAATACATCTTAATGAAGTGTTTATCAGCTTCCCACTGCCCTTTTGTAGTGACCGCTTTTAAATGCTCTAGTGTCAGACTAGAGCCTAATAGTAGTAGGAGGTTAAGAATGGTGCTTTTCCCCACATTCAGTGCATATAATTACAGTGATCCATACACTATAGAAGTCATTATCTCACAAAAATACAACTTAAAATGCATCAGCGAATGTCTAGATCCTGGCAGCATCCACAACTCTGGTTGGAGAAGTGGAGTTTGACACACGCTTATTGAGTGTTCTGCCTTGGACTCGCCTGTTTTAAAACTGGCCCTACTTGGAGCGTCTTGCACAGAAGGTTACTATAGCTTGTGTTTGTAGGTGATGAGGCTGGGAACAGTGAGACTATTATTTCTTAAATTCTCCCAATCAAACCTCAGAGCTGTGTACAGAAAGTCACTTTAACTTGTTTGAGAGGGGGAAAATGTGGTAATTATTTCTCGAATTTTCCTAACAATTAAACCTCAGAGGTATGCACAGACGTGTCACCCTGGCTTTTGTGTGGCTGTGACAGTGGCCATTATTTCTTTAACTTTTCACACAATTATTGGGGGTATAAAGGGGTGTGCAGGGGCAGTGTATTGTTTAGGAGTAACTGCCTGGAATGATTGACAGTGATATTATTTCTCTCTTCCTGCAATCACATATGAGAAGTGTATACTCAGGTGGCTCACTTTGGGAGCTAGGGGTAAGGGGGCATACTGTGAATGTACATCTGTGATCAATAGGTTAAAATATCTTACTATTCTGGTTGTCAGATGTATACACAGATAGTAGCTGTCTTAGGGTGATGTGAAGAGCTGTATGATGCGTGAGCAGCAGCAACTTGAAATACATGAGAGGCCATTTATTCATTGATTTTCATCCTGATCTAACAGAGAAATACATAAAAGGTGACTATCTCTCTTGACAGAGAGAGACACTATTCAAAGATATGATTCATGTATTTTTGCAAGCATGTGTCTTTATCAGTTTATTGGGAAGTACTTTTTTGTCAGCTTTCATCATTAAGTCTTGGGCACAACTTATCTTTTTCCTTGAAAGAAAAAAAATGACTGAATTTCTTTAGTCCTGATTTTTGTCCATGCCACAATTCTAACAAAATGCTGAGGGAAAAAAATATAAAATGTACATCACGGTATCTAGAATCTCATGGCTTCCAAGAGCAAGTAGCTTCTTCTTGACTAGAAGCTTAATTCTGTGATTTTCTCCAGTTATTACACTGCTGTCTTTGCCATTTAGGGAGTGGAAAGAGGATGAAGGAAAAAATGAGGACTTAAGAATGAATTTCTTTGTTTAGCCACAATTTCTGTTTACGCCATATTTGTCTCAAAAGATTTGAAAAGTTCTGAAACTTAAACCCTGAGCATCTAGAACCCAGTTGCTTTGGGGGTGGGGGTTGTTGAAGCTTCTGGCTTAATTTAATTATTTCCTTCCCATTTATTATGGCGTAATTGTGGATACTTAGGATATATTTAAATAATGCAGGGAAACTCTATAGAGTCTCAAAGTATAAGAAAACAAGAAAAATACAGTAATCTAAATGGTGTGGCAAGTCCAGGATGGAGGCAATTAGGAGGCACACTGGGGGTGACGGTAGACAGAATGGAGCCCATGGAGTCCTTTTTCCTAACGTTTGATTTCACCAAAAGCTAGAGTCAAAATACTTGGTACTGCCCTATTTAAGTACATTACAGCATACCTCTCAAAATGCCATAAATAAGTGGTACAAAGGCCCAAAATAGGAACAATTTTAAATATTGCTCTTACAAACTTAGAAGGTTGACAGCATGACGAGTTTGCATTAGTATGAACTCAAACTCAAATGTTTGTCATTATTTTCTAACTTCAGTCTTTAATGATTTGCTATTAATCTGCCAGAAAAACATAATTTTATGAAAAATGGACCAACAATATAAGGCAAAAATCTGGATATTCTGCAAAAATCTGTACATTGAGTGGTATGATCAACAAGGTCTGTTACTGTAGCATTTCATAACACTGTAGCACTTGGGTAAGAAAAAAGCATGAAAGATGCTTGTTTTTGTCAGATTTCTGTTGTACAACAACCCTTTTGTATCTTTGTTTACTACTTTGAGTTGTATACCTGGTTGCATAATAGTGCTTTCAGACACTCCTCAACCTGTTTAGCTACTGGTTTTGTCTCCGAGTAGCACACTGCAGTGGTGATGTTCCTTGATAAAGGCGGTCTTACAACTGACCTGGGATCGGCCTTAGAAAGCCTCATCTGCAAAACCACGAGGTGTGTTGTAACTTTACCTCAAAGACTGTGACATTGCGACTGCTTTGTGAAGGGTAGAGCCTGTAGGGTAGAGCCTGTCTAGTTAACCTGGTAAACCTCTTCAGAAGTGTTAAAAGGCTGTAGATGGTGGCTGTGATGGTGTATCTTGACCTGGCGAACATAATCAGTGTTATTCCCCATGCTGGCATCATACAAACTTCTGTAAAAATGAAAGGATTTTCGACTGGAAACAGACTGCCTGCCTTGCTTGGATTACTTTTGAATACTTAGTAATTCTGTACAATTATATATTTTTTATTTATTTTTTTTACTTAAGACGAGTTTGCTACTATTGTCTGATCTGATTAATATGCAGTGATTAACTAGAGATGTATGGACTGAATCTTCCACACAGAGAAGTTTCTTACTGTTTTGCTTTAAAAAAATAAACCTGTATTTGGTAAAATGTATAACAAACTGGCTGAAATACAGAGTCCACACAGTGCAAACTGCACATGCCTCATCAATAAGTATGAAAGTGACCAGTAGTCTCTCTTGGGGATCAGTGCTGGGATCTCTTGTTTTTTACTTCTCCGATTTTGAAGTGGAGAGCCAAGACCTGTGGGACTTAAAGTTTGCAGATAATTGCAAACTGGAGGGTGTTAAGTCACCCTGTGATACTCGAGCTACCTTGAATAAACTCTCCCGAATAAACCCTCGGTGTACTAAAAATGAGCTCTAAATGCCAAAAGTGTAGTCACTTTTGGTATGCAGCCTCTCCCCTCATCGTACTGTATAGCCCATACACCACTACAAAGTGAAAAATGTCAGGAACCTAAACTTGGAATGATAGCACCCTCTCATTTTTACCATCATGTGACAACAGTTGTCAGGAAATCCTTTTAAACCCACATAATTGTCTCTAAAGAGGTAATCACTCCCTTACAGTCAATATTGATCAGGCCAATTATCAAGTAAAACACCCACCTTTGCTATGTATCTCAGGGCACATTGGGCAGCTGTTGAAAGTGGTTGATTTTAGCCCCCCCCCATTGTTCCGACACCCATGTATAAACCATATCATTATTTTTAATTGTTCCAGTAACTGATAAGTTATTGTTTCCATTTATTTACAGTGCGTGACATCTATCTGTTCAGTGCCCTGCGATCCTTGCTCTCCAGATGGTGCCATACTGATTGTAAGAAGTGTTTGGCTTTGAACAGACTTTGAACGGGTGGGAGGTGATTCCACTTTCAGCAAGTAGGAGGTACATTGACAAATCCACATATTCAATTGTCATACACTGGGTTTAGCTTACTGCTATTGTAAGATGAGAATTCTTTGTAATTTATTCCGTCAGAATTAAGAACATACAGCAAAAGTGCCCGCAAAATTAGAACTGTTATCTTCCAAAATGAGTGCCAGACGTGTGTGTGTGTGGACAGTGATGTATTTAAATACTTAGATTATACGGGTCATTTCCTGTAGATAATAATGCTGCTAAGATTTGCAAGAAATATTTATTGCAGCCATTAAATCTGTTCAGGATTGCAAAAAAATTGCCTCAAAAAAAGAAGACTTGATTGTCAAAGCAAAATATGAAGTGCCACCCTTCAGAAGTGGTGTTGGGGGGGGGTTGCTTTCTCCAGTTCAGAATTTGCTGGATGAAGTGACTGCTGTGGTTTTAACAGGACCTTTTATTTGGGGCTGGGGTATACTCGGGGATTTATACTTCATAGTCAGTATCTGTATTATGTACTGTCGTACTGGTCCATGCAACGATTGCTTCAGATAACTTACAGTGATTCTCCAACAATAACGGTCTAACTCTTTTGTTTTCTATCTTCTTCTTTCGGCTTTTCCTGGTTAAGGGTCGCCACAGCGGATCATCTGTCCGTTCATGACTGCCAGTGGAGTTTTATGGTATTGATTTGCCAGCCTGGCACCCCACTTTCCACAGAAGGCACACACTGACACCTACGGCCAATTTAGTGTCCAGTCCACTGACTAAATGTCTTTGGGATGGAAACCCACGCAGTCACAGGGAGGACATGCAGACTCCGCACAAAAGGCACCCCAGCCAAGAATCAAACCGGAGAACCTGTTGTGAGGTGGCAATGCTAACCATTGCACCACCATGGCCACCCATCGCTTTTGCTTTCTATACAACATTGAATCAAAACAGCAACAATTATGCTAATGTATAATGCACCAAGGAACCATACTAAAATCCAAATGCGCCTCACAGACGTTGCCCATTCGATTCTCAGAGTGTCTTCTGTGTGGCGACATGCATGAATGGGCATTCCTTCATTGACAATGTAGTTTTGGAGCCAATTATGGTATTTAAGGTTGAGTGTTTTAATGCATTGGGCATTCATCCACATCAAATGTGGACTTCCTCAGAAAGCGCTTAATGTCTGGAGTACTAAGAAGCAATAAAGCGTTTGGATTTTAGTGTGGTTCCTTGGTGCATAATACATTAGCGTAATTGTTCCTGTTTTGATTCTTTGTTTGATTATGCTAGAATTTATTATTTGGTTTCTATACAGCATTGTAACAATCATGTCTTCCACATTATGGCAGCCAGAGATGAGGCCAGGTCATATCAATGTGAATATCCAGCTCTGTGACAAGCCTGTGTAGCATGAACAGAGGATAGTTCAACTGTTAGTGCTAGAAATTCAGCACTGTGATATGTTCCTCTGCCCCTTCCTTGTACCCACTCTCACTGAGAGGTCCAACTAGGTTAGCACAAATATCCAACACTGTGGCACACCCCTGTGCCACATTATGGCACCCAGACCCACTGAGGCTTATAAATATCACTGCTGATCTGCAGCACTGTGCCACAGTCTCAACTTCATTGACATCAGTGTTAATATCCAGCACCGTGACATCCTCCGTGTTGTCACATTATGACCATCGAGGTCTTCTCATATCACTGCTAAATATGGATCTGTGACATTCTTGTGTACCACAGTGTGGTACCCAATTCTTTACGGGTCCATTCACATAATTTCCATCATCTATTCTGTGCAAGCATGCAAAACAAAGTTGACATTGTCACTGCTAGTATGTGTTTGTCACTGCTAGTATGTGCTTGCCTTCATTCTTAAGATTAAATGCAGAGTGTTTCATCTTGGAAGAGCTCTTGGCAGATTTAATGGTGCATGTTGTGGTGTAAATTAACCTACGTGTTTAAAGTGTACCCACTATCCACCTTAGAACTTTCTGGCGGCATATACTAATGCAATGCCACAAGGTGTGAAATATCAAAAGTATGCAGTAGGGAGCCACAAGGTGGTCTTCTGTGGGTGCTGCTTTTTAACTCCTTAAACAAAAAAGGTGTGAAAGGTAACAAGTAAAAAAAGCATAATAGTAAATATTTACACACAGTACGGTTCACTACAGTCTGATTAATATTCGGCAGTAGTCCACTTGTGATCTGCCACATCACCTGAAGCAGGTGAAATGAATGACAAAACAGGCATCTCTTTTATATAAGCACTGATGTGATTGTAAAAAAAAAACTTTTGCAGGAATTTTCAGACAGATTTATGCGGCTTAAAAATCTATATAAAATGTGGAAAATTAAAACTGTTTCTGTGAAATAATTACAAAACAAGAGACATGAAAACAAGCTACCCTAAAACAGGATGGCTATTTGCTGCCATATGTAGCTGAATTTGGCAACTATATATCGGGATCATACCATAAGTGGTGTAAAGATGGTGTTTTTCTTCTGTCAATTTATACCTTCTCATGTATCCACACAACTAAAGCCCTCCCTTAGTGCACTACTAATATTGTGTTGCATTGTGCACTGCTCTCTGTGGAGCTGATTACATTACCTCCGATTGCCACATAAATCCTAACAGCCTGAACAAATTTATTTAGTTATTCATTTATCTGGGCATACTGTGTAGCTTTTAAATTTACCAGACTGTGTGACAACATTTTGACTATTTGTATATTTAAACATGCAAAGCTTAGCCTTTAACTACTTCCTTGCAAGTCATACCCTGCTGAAGACCTTTTACAAGTCTAATGCTAAATTAGACTGCCTACATGCCCTCTATCAAGCAAAAGTGTAGTCTGAGAATAGATTCATTTGTTCAGATGGGAAGGAACACTGGGAGCTCTTAGTTCATTGAAGAATACAGAAAATGTAAAGACTTCTACTACTATTAGAATCGGTAACAATATTTGTATATATTCTAGAGAGGTTCTAAACTGCCATTAAACCATTTAATACATTTATATATTCAATATTATAAAAAATTATATACATCATATTGAAATATATATTTTGTGTGTGTGTGTGTGTGTGTGTATATATATATATATATATATATATATATATATATATATATATATATATATATATATATATATATATATAAAATCATATTGAAATATATATTGTGTGTGTATGTATATGTGTGTGTGTGTGTGTGTATATATATATATATATATATATATATATATATATATATATATATATATATATATATATATATATATAACTAATGTAAAACCATTTGCTGTGGCTGCATTCACACCATTGCCCATACATTGTGGTATATGCCCATATTTCATAGTAAACGCTGAATAAATTCAGTATGGCGCATTGTTTACTTTGCTAGATAGCTATTGTTTACTTTGAAGTAGCTTATAAAATGACTATCTTCAATGTTTTTATAAAAATTCATTCTGTTCATCTAGTAGTTCTAATAGCAAAATGTAAATCTAACATTTTCTAATTAAAGTGCAATGTAAACATAAAGTGTGTGTGTTCAAAGGATGTTACTGGGCTGTTAACATGAGGGTCATTACAAGCCTAGCTGTTAAATCCCAGTACAGTACTAGATGAGAGATACCATCTATGCCCAAGGTTTTTGTAGCCAGGACAACTCGTGTCCAGGAGAAGCCGGGACAAAATCCCTAGCAGAAATTTGCGGTTTCTCATTCAGCTGTCCAATTTGTGCTTAAACAAGGTCATGGAGGTACTGTGATTGATATGTATTGGAAGTCTATGTATTCTAGATGAGTGGCAACCTCTAAGAGATGTATCTGTCTCTCCGGCAGGTCCTGTTTATGTTGCGCTAAATTGAGGTCCCTGGAACATGTGACTAGTCCTGTTTGACTTACAGATGTGTAGCACTTCCATTAGATTGGGTCAGAGAGAGCCTTTTAAACCAGGCATATGTCTCCTCTAAGTAGTCAATAACACTACTGAGTACAGTGACTTCATTCTGTCCACCTAAGACTTGCTGGAGACCCCGAATTGTCTTGGTTAGAAATCTCGGAGGTCTCAAGTTGCTGCAGGTGTCTGGTATGGTACATACCAAAGGGAGCATTATATTCAGTAATAGGCCTGATTAGGGATGAGTACAGGGAAGGTATAACTTTCGCTCTTGAGGCAATGCCTCCTAATCAGGTGAGTGATGTAGAATTCCTTCCTCACCACAGTAGACATGAGGTGCTCAAAGATGAGGTCAGTCAACTTGTGCTCCCAGGTGTTTCACTACTGAAATGATACTTGGGACATTATTGTTAATCTGCAGGGACATATGACATTTAATGACAATTGGCATTTAGTAGCATTTAGTTTAAGACAATGGTTTTGGCACCATCACTGGTCTGTATAAGCCTCTTGAAGTATGCTGACATCACAAGGGGATTCAGTGATAGCACCTTATTTGCAGTCCTCCGCAAATTTGGTTAGCCACATCCCTCAGTTTTGTCTTAAACTTCTGAGAAGTATATGCAAACAAGAGAGGGCACACACTGACCCTTGTAGGACTCCACTGGTGACAGGTCTGCTTGTAGAAGTAGAGGTGAAGTCTCCCACTTTGCCTGAGTGTCGATCTGTGAGCCGGTTTGCAATTCACCTGACTGCACAGGAGTTTATATTCAACTGGGTTAGTCGTATGATGCCTTAATATGGGATAATGTTGAAGGCCTTGGCGAAGTCGAGGTAGGCTATGTGCACAGCTTTTCCCTAGTCTTTGGCTCTGGTCACGTTCTCAAAGAAGTCCGCCAGATTTAGAAGGCATGATCTGCCCTTTCCAAAACCGAACTGGGATGGATCTAGGGTTTGGAGGCCACTTATAGCCTAAATGAGGTCGATGATTATTCATTCCATTCCCTTACAGATGAGGCTGGTTAAACTTATGGGGTCTATAGCTATCTGGGTCTGTTGCCAAGCTGACCTTGTGGAGGGGATAATAGTCTTCCAGTCAGTGGGGTCAAAGCCATTACTCAAGCTGTGGTTGAATAGAGTGCTTAATGGAGTACTAGCTCCTGTTTAGAACATTATGAATGCAGCCCAGAATGCCATCTGGTCCCATGGAGGCTGTGCTCTTAGCCTTGGAGAGAGCATTGATGACTTGCTGTTTAGAGATGGAGGGAGGATGAGATGAAGACATGATTTATGGTATGTTTGGGGTGGGGGTAGGGGGTGAATTGTCACCAAACCTGTCTGCTAGCAGGTTTGCAGCTCTGCAGGATCCGTGCAATGCCATCCACAATTAGTTCAGCACACATCTGAGTCCTACCTTTTAGGTTGCAGGCGTAGCTGAAGAAAGCCTTCTAGTTATTCTTAGCTATGGTTGCTAAACGTTTCTTGTATTGCTCTGTGAAGATTTTACAAGTTGTCTTATTTGCTTGTTTAGGTTGAGGAGGATGCTTCTCCAGTTCTGGGATATCACTTCTGCATTTTTAAACCACAACTTTCGCTTATTGTATAATTTATTAATACTAGACAACCGCCAGGATAGTATGTTTGAGGATCTTGCTTTAATCCTGTCTGGCACTGCTTTGTCTATACATTTGTGTAGATGGTTATACAGGGCATCTGTGTAGACTTTAGTATAGTCGTCAATGCCATCTGTAGAAACTGGAGCCTGAAAGTCCATTTATACCTTCCCTTAGGCAGGTATAGTTGGCTTTGAAGTTTCTTTAGCCTGACTACTTCTTTGGAGAGTTCTTGTGCTATTGCTACTTCAAAAAATGACTGATTTATGGTCCGATTTAACCAGTGCGGCTCCTACACTTAAGGTGTTGCATCGATCACTCATGTTGGTGAGGACCAGGTCTAGAATATTGGAGCCCCTTGTAGGGTGGTGCACTATTTGTTCCAGGGCATTTGAATTAAAGTCCAGGAACTTTTGTGCAAGTGAGTTTAGGCTTGTATAAGTATCCCAATTAATGGAAGGATTAGGCTTGTATAAGTATCCCAGTTAATGGAAGGATTAGTTGAAGTCCTCCAGTGTTGGGTTGTACCTTAATTGTCCCAAACGGGTCTAAAGCTGTATGCGCATCTTGGATCATGGAAGAGAACCTGTAACTTATAATTACCTGAAGGTGGGACTTTACCCACGATGATTTGGAGTAGCTCCTTAGTTTCCTTGTCTAACCAGTCTAGAGGTGCAATTGATACTCCACTTCCTTTGGTTCTTACACCTTCAGTCTGCAGTCTGAAAGTGTGGAAGGCATTGTAGCCTTGCAAGGCCAGTGTAGGTTTCTGTGACTGCACAGACCTCAACATCTTCCAGGGAGAGAGGTGCTTCCAGAGAATGCAGTTTCTGAAGGGATTATGGGGGAGCAAAGTGCCTTAGCCAGCAGCCAAAAGCATACAGGTGCCAGGTGAAGCCTGTTTCTGGCAAAGCAGCATGGTCTGCCCACCATGTCGTCCCAGGCTGACAGGAACTGGATCGGCCTTAGTATGACTGTAGAAACTTAAGCCAATTGTTGAAGTCAGTCATTTCTGTTTATAATGTGGTATCGTCCTCGGCGAGGGTAAAATGCTGCTCAAACTAGGGACATACCCACCTGGGACACACATTCAATCGAGAGCTCAATCATGTCTCTTCATATAGTCCAGGGAGGTATGTCTGAAGTTGTTCACACCATGAGCTATGATGGTCTCATAACAGTACTTGTTGAGAGACTGTGCATGTGTGATATGGTGCATCCTTGCACCAGACGGGCAGCTGGCCATAACCTTCTCCTTGTTCAACCTGGTGTGTGGTGCATACAGCAGAATAAAACCGAAACGGATCTTAAGACAGCAGTTGGTGTGAAATAGTCAAAGTGCAACAAATGCAGTAGTAAAATACAGTGCAAAGCAGCAGCAAACTGTTAGTTTTTTTTTAAACTGCTGAAGTACAGGCAGTATACAAGAGAAGTGCAAAGAGAAAATACTTGGAGCCCTTTTGTGGGTTCCCAGCATAGAAATACCAGGTGAAAACTCAACAGCCATTGGATGATTAATCCCAGTCCTTGTAATGTAAAAACAGTGTGCCCAGAGTGAAGTGCTTCCACAGACTTAACGATACGGATACAGCAGTGTACCTTAAACCGCTCCTTGGTGTGATTTATTCAGTAAAAGTACTTTGTGTATAAATGAGCCCAAGAGTCACTCAATTGTACAGAATTTATAAAGGCACTAAAAACCAGATACACTGATTTTAATAAGCCCTCCAGCCAGTAAAACTACATGCAGAAATGGTGTTCCCCCAACCAGGCTACCTCCCAGTGCACTAGAAGGAAAATCCACTGACCTTGATGCAAAAACAAGTGCTTGCTAGAATGCAGAAATGCACTACTTTATCCAACAGCTCGCTAGATAATGAATACAGATGAAGTAAATCTGTACAACAGACAACAGGAGGCAAAATGCATTTTTTTTTATATAAGCACATGGAAAGTCAGATAATATCTTTAATTGGGAGGAGCTAATCTCAATTTTGGTGGGAAGCTTAAAATCACCAGGTTTAAAAAGACAAACAGGAGGGTGGGTGGGTGGGTGGGAAACCCTAGCAGGGAATCACCAGCAGGCTATACCTTATGTAGGCTTGAACTCCTTCAGACAAAGGCTTAGAATTTCACTTTGCATTTCTTATTGAATGAGCATAATGTCTGTTTGACTGAGCATAATGTCTGTTTGACATGTACGAGATCAGCAGTTCCCAGGTAGGGGAACATTCACTTTCCCTGGGTATTGTGATATCAGAGTTACTAGCAGTTGGTGCATGGGGCTTGCCTCCCAGCAAAAACACTTTTGGTTTAGCCTGCTCCGTGGTAATCATAGGAGCATAAGCACTCCATGTCAATGTTTCAACATTTGTATGTCAATAGTCTGAATGTCAACAATGTGCACACGTGTAACTAGATATAAAATGCATACACAATATAATAACTGTAAGATGAGCATAGCATTTATAAAATTGTCTGTTAGTACAGTGAGCCGATAATTAATCATTCTCATTCCAACCTGAGTTTGATTCTAAGTGTTCACAGTGCTGGCCTGCATTTGATTCTGTCAGTCTATACTTATCTGCTGTGTGAGTCTAAGAAAAGCACTTAAAATAATTCTTCGTGGCCTTCAGTAGAAATTGGCTTCAGTAATGTCATCAAAACAAATTGATGACTTAACACATTTATAGGAGTCCTATAGTCCTATTAATACTGATCTTTTCTGAGATTTCAAGATAAGTAACTTGGCACTGCTATACCCTAATACTAAAGAAATTGAACGTCAGTCAAGATATCTAAGAAAAAAATTTCATTAATAGGGTCCAATGAGGAGATTTAGAATGAAATGTAAACACTATTATAATTCCAACCATGCACAGAGGGTACAGATGCTGAGAAAATGCAAACTGGTCTGCGCGTTATTCCGTTTCACTATATATTTCACATTTGTTCCAGTAGCAAAGCCTTTAAATTTTAATTAAATAACATATGCGGAGAAAGGAATGTATATCTGCTCAGTAATGCAGAGAAAATGTTTTGATGCAAGAACTAAACTATAAAAAGCATTTAGTTTGGAAAGTGAACCTGTAAGTCAGTAAGTTAAACAGTTATTCATGAAAGCAGCAGTGCTGAGTAGTTTTGGTACTTTGCCAAGATCTTTGTCAGAGAGGGGTTTAGTGCAGGAGTCTAAAATTCCCTAGAAAATGATAGCGCTCCTGGAGATGGGCTTTTTCTTGGAAAAGCCCGAGCTGCGACGCTCATTGTTCAATATCACATTCGTCTAGACTGCATTCATGATGCCTAGCCTTAGTCAGATAGCATCTCCAAGTCTGTAAGAATTAAATTGAGTCCACACTAATGACAGCTGTAGTAAGCTTCATACCTCTCAACTATGTTTTTGGTCTGTTTTTCATAAAACTTTGATTTTTTTTTCTGGCAAATCCATTAAAGACTGAGGTTAGAAAATGACAGGCATTTGAGTTTTAGACTTCATACCCTTCAGAAAATTCACACTAATCAACTTTGTAAGGGCAATATTTAAAAATTGTCCCTATTTTTGGTCCTTTGTCCTACTTTAATTATTAATGGTTTTGTTCAGATTTCTTACGCTAAGAAGCTGAGAGGTATGGTAAGCTTCCAACAGCTTTTGGAAAGAGTTCTGAGTGAGGAACTATGGATTATTGAATAGATTGACAGGGTACACAGTCCAGCCAAACAAGAATCTCACTTTGCAGCCTTTTTCGTTTTGAGCCTTCTTTTTTCTATCCAACTTGTCCTGATCTGGTAATGCAGTATAACTTGATAAATAAATCGGCAACTAGCAGTATAACTTGATAAAGTGGCAACCAGTGCAATCAGTGTCACATTTCTGTATTATGAGTTTGACTTGCATGAACCTCATTTCTCAAACTGAATACACTGTAATGTAATCCTTCTTTCATAGTCAGTTCATAGTACAACTGTCCCCTGTCATTCATTCACACAAGATAAACCATGTGTTCGTAAGGGAAGTTTTATGGTAGGGCTGTGGTGCTCTGGAAGGAGTTGATGTAAGCAGGTACCTGCCTGACTGCTGCTCTCAGTTTAAACAATGGAAACTTTTTGTGAGCTTGTACAATGCAGTGATTATATCTGCACTCCTCTTTAGATCGTCTCTCCACTCTAGTTCACAGTAAGCATGTTTAAAAATGCGTATTTGGAGAGCAGTTGTCTAGATGTGCAATTCCTAGGACATTTTATGTCAGGTTACTTATTTGTTAAATGGGTAATTTATACAAGGCACAAGTGTTCTTTTCAATGGTCACTGAAGCATTGCATATTTACGTGAGTTGTTGGAAGTCGTGCTGTAAGCAAATGGAGACTTGGGGAATCCATCTTATTAGCAACTCCTAGCCTTGCTTCTCTACACCAAACTGATGTGTATATAACCTTAGTCTCTGAAAGAGCACAGCTGGAAACTGTTCGAAGAGTGAAATAGCTGTATCTCTGGGTTCATGGGTAGGTACTAGGCTATTGGCCCTAGGGCCTATATAAGCCTAGCCAAACGGTACCCTGTTAGTGTTGACTGCACTTAAGATAATTGAGAGAACTATATGCTGTTTAATAAAATATCATATACAGATGAGCATTAAATATTATTGTTACTGTTTAATGTCTTTTCATTGATTGTTGTTCTTCCTTTGTCAATATAGTACTGGAAATATGCCAGCTCAGAATACTCCAGTACTCAACTGCAATCAATAAATAAATTTATGATTCTATATTATACACAGTTGGTGCAGTAGCAAAATGAATAGCATTCCCACCTCAAAGCAGACAGTTCTCAAGTTTAATTCGCTACTGACTTATCTTCTCTATGGAGTTTGCATGTCCTCCCTGTGTGGTTTTTTTTTTTTTTTTTTTCCAGGTGCTCTGGCTTTTCTTCCTGTGTCTCAGACATGTAGTGGTGGATGAATTGTGTGTGTCTGTAATAGCCTGGCACCTTGTCCAGAATAAGTTTCCATACTTTGTGCCCACTGCTGGGATGGACTCCACCGCCACCCCATAAAGGCACAAAGGATAATACAGATTTTTGGAAAAAACGGATGGAGGGATGTATCCTTTCCTTTCCACCACCCCATAAAGGCACAAAGGATAATACAGATTTTTGGAAAAATGGATGGAGGGATGTATCATTTCCTTTCCATTGGGGGGAATAGTGTAAGAAGAGTACTAGTATAATTAAATTTGCACATTTATTATTGATGCAATCATTTACTAGGCTATCGCCCTAGGGCTGTACAGGCCTAGCCATAATTCAATTCCCTTTTTATTTTCTTTTCCACAATATTTACTTTCCTGGACCCCTGTCTAGCAGGGCAACTGCCATGATTCCTGGGGTGAATTTCCCATCTCCCATCCAATCATCAAGGTTCCTTTAGAAGAGGGCCAAGGAGGTGCTCTGCTTGACATGTATGGGGAGTCTATGGATCAGGACCTATCCCTCCAGCATGTTTTGTTCATTGTGATGACAAGGTTTAGATCCCTGGAGCATGTGGCTCTAAGGGATTGGAATTTCTCTGAGCATGTCCAACAGCTCAGAGTTGACATGGCCTTGTATGTTAAGCAGAGATCACCTCTGAGTAGACGATAAGTTAAAGTTCAGTTACAGGTTTGCTGTTCTGAACTGTTTGGAAGTTTCTAGAAGGCCAGTGCTTGCTTGGGCTAAAGGGACGTCTCTGTGTTCACCAGTGGGAGTGGTTAACACTGAACAGCCTGCCTGTCCCTGGAGGAGTAGTTACTACCTAGAAGCTGTAGTTTTATTGGCCATATTGGGTCACTTCTAAACTCCTTGATCTGTCTCTCTTAAAACACGGCTGCCTCGTGGTTTTGGCGTCTTTTCAGGCTTGCTAGTTGCTGAAGCACCTACCAAGGGGAGAAAACGCTGAGAGAAGAAAAGGAGCCACTTTTGTGATTTTTAAGTATTTTCTTCTGATTTTAAGTTTTACTGCTTTCCTGCCTACTTTTTGGCATTTTCCGGCTTGCTAACTGTTATATCTGTAACAGTAACAATACTTGGAACACATCTAGAGCCTGTTTACTGCATTTCCTGTGTTGCACTTAATTTAAAATCGTTTTTTTCTCTAAAAACTGCATTTTACCTGATTTTGGTCTAGCACTCAAGTGTGGGGTCATTTATTGCACTTGTGATTATTTTGCTGCTTGTGTATCTCTGCTTCCTTTAAACTACAACAAAGAAAAAAAAAATCCTGCTTTTTTTCACCACTTTCTGAAAGTTAAAGTTCAGTTACAGATTTGTTGTTCTGAACTGTTTGGAAGTTTCTCGAAGGCCAGTGCTTGCTTGGGCTAAAGGGAAGTCTCTTGTGTTCACCAGTGGGAGTGGTTAACACTGAACAGCCTGCCTGTCCCTGGAGGAGTGGTTACTACCTAGAAGCTGTAGTTTTATTGGCCATTTTGGGTCAATTCTAAACTCCTTGGTCTCTCTTAAAACCCTACAACTCTTTCGGGCAGTGCCACCTAAACAGATTTAAACTATTCCAGGCTCCACAAAGTCTGCTCTTCACTTTTTCCCTTAGAACTGTTCAACTGTTCAAACTCTCAAAGTAATCACTCTATTCTCTTTCTAAAGCCCTGCACTTCCTCAGCTCTTATAAGGAAACACCAAAGCACTACACCCTCCTTGACTTCTCATAAGTATTAGTCTCCCGATTGGCCCTTCCTGATCAAGTAAAAAACCAGTTCCCTATACTAATCTGGTATGTCCAAGGGTCAGTTTCAAGGTTACTCTCCAGTCCAGCTGGTGAATCTGGGGAATTTTGAGGCAATGTTACAATTGCCTTATGTACACCGACAACCCTCTCCTTCCAACAAACTCTAATATATGTGAGAGATGCAGTTATACAGCCAAACTAGAGGCAGAGCTCTCTCAACCCAAGACTTGGCTCAGTCAGGAGGAAAAGGTTACCACCCACACGATAAATGCGGTCTCACACAGACCTATTGCATCTGCATACGCAACACATAAACACACAAAAACATACTCTGAGGTTCTAAATAAAAATCTGCTTAAACACCAAAGACCTCTTAAGCAGATATCCAAGCAACAGCCAGCCCTCAACAATACCCACGAATCACATATCTCTCAAAATCCGTGTGCCTCAGTCACAGCCCTCAAGGCCAAGCACACCAAATACACTTGTTATAGGGGACTCTACGTCCCGCTCACCAGACTGAACAAGGAGAAGGTCACTGTAAGCTGCCTGTCGGGTGCCAGGATCCACCACATAATGCAAGCACTCAGGTCACTCCAAAGCAAGTACGACTCCATCATTGTTCATACTGGTGTGAATGACCTGAGATGTACCTCCCTGGACTACATGAAAAGAGACAGAGGAGCTCTGGCCATGTAGCCCAGGCTGGTATGACCCTGGCCTTGATTAGCATCTTGCCCACACCAAGAATGATGCCACAGTATAAAGACAAAATGATCAGTTTCAACAGTTGGCTAAAGTATTGGGTGTCATTCAAAGGGGATCCAGTGTCTGTCAGCCTGGGATGACCTGCTTGACCAGCCACATTGCTTCACTAGGGACAGCTTGCACCTGTCACCCTTAGGCTTTCGTATACTGGCCAAGGCTCTTGCCACCCCCATAGTGCCTTTTTTAGGCAAGGCTCAAAGGACAAACCCACCTCCATAGACAATCCAAGGATAAAAAAAAAACTAAAGGTAATGCTACTCAGTGCCAGAAGTCTAAACTTCTAGATGCATGCACTCTATGCTCTCCTCAGTATGGAGAAAATAGATGTCTGTGTAATAACAGAAGCCTGGTTCAAGGCTCCTGAGAGCACCCCAGCACTACAGGTTATAACTCATACCATGCGTTTCAGCCCCAAAACTCGGACCGAAGCACAAAAGGAGGGGGGAAGTATCTATATTCATCAAAGATACCTACACCTCCAGGTTAGTGGCACTGCACGAAGCATCAGAAACCATCCATGTGCAACTAACAGCGGACAAAACTGCCTTTCAGTTTGTAGCCTGCTACAGAACACCCTCCCTATTACAGGAACCCCACTTGGCATTCCTGAGAACACTGGAGAATATGAAGGTGTCTCCAATTATTGGATGACTTTAACTACCCAAACATTGACTGGGAAAACTACTCAAGCCCAAACACCCTTGCCCAATAGTTCTTTGAATTTATAAACTCTAACGCAATGGAACAACTGGTCACCACTCCCACAAGAGGGAACAACATATTGGACCTGGTCATCACCAACATGGGGACTCTTATGTTCCACACCAGAGGTAAACCCCTCATTGGTAAGATCAGACCATAAACAAATTTCCCTGGACATCCATATCCCGTCCCCACCCCCAGCCAAGGAAATCACTGTAAAGAATTTCTCAAAAGCCAACTTTGCACTTCTCAAGACTGAGGTGGAATCCTTCAAAGCCCCTGGGCCAGAGTATAATACAGCCCAATCTGCAGAATCCTTTACAAATGCATTCTATGAGCACCTGCAGGAATGCATGGATCGTGCTATCCCAAATAAAACCAAGAAAAACAGGAGACCGGTCTGGTGGATCCCGGCCATAAATAAGCTATACAACAGAAGGAGGAAGCTACTACATGACAAAAGGGAAGGCATCTCTGATTAGTATTAGCAAGAAACTTCGATCCCTTATAAAATCATCAAAGGCCAGTTTCGAAAGAAAAATTGCCCTAGACACTAAAGATAATCACAAGGCCTTCTTTAGTTATGTCAGGAACATGGGCGGAAACTCCCAGATATGCTCTGAATTGTTGCATAACGGTACAAAATATACAGAACCTACAGACATAGCCAACATCCTGGCAGACAGATTCAGTGCAAACTTCTCCCCACCCAAAGGAGCAAATGCCTATCCCAACTGAATATAACCTCCCTGACATCACAGATGCACAGGTGAAAGCTGCCCTCTCCAAAGCAAAAAAACATAGCCTCTATGGGACTGGACGGTGTCCCAGGCTGTGTCTTAGAGCTCCACGAAGAACTGAACCCTCACATTAAGTCACTGTTCAAACTTAGCCTTACTACAGGATATGTACCCAAAGAATGGCGTACAGCTACAGTGGTCCCACTCCACAAAGGTGGTGCCACAACAGACCCCGGAAACTATCGCCCCATAAGCCTGACTAGTCTGGTCTGGAGTTCCATGATATTATCACATAACTTTAAACAAAGACATTGGGAGCCTCCAGACACTGGACCCTACCCAATTCTGCTTTAAGGGCAGATCTTGCCTCTTCAACCTAGTTGATTTCTTTGAAACAGTTGCCAAAGCCATAGATGAGGGCAAGGTAGTCTGCACAGCCTACCTGGACCTCGCAAAAGCCTTCGACACAATACCCCACTCGGGCATTATAAATAAGCTTACCAGCTTAAATATCAACCCGTATATCACAAGATGGGTTGCAAACTGGCTCCGATAGAACCCACATGGTCAGAATCACGGGTGTCATGTCCGAATCCAAACCAGTTAGTGTCCCACAGGGCTCAGTTCTAGGACCTCTCGTTCAGTATATACTTCACTGAGGTTCAAGCTAACACGGGGGGATTATGGCTGACAAAGTTTGCAGATGACTGCAAACTGGGGGCCATAACTGAATCTCCAGCTGACACAAGCATCCTCCAAAAGGGTCTCGAGCTGGATGCTTGGTGCCAGAGCCACGGCCTCAAGCTAAATGCTAAAAAGTGCATAGTCATCCCCTTTGGGGAAAAACAAGGTGCCCACAATACCACATAGGTGGTAATCCATTAAGTACAGAAGAAGTAATTGGAGATTTGTGGACCAACGTAGATAGTAATCTCTCCTTTGATAATCACATTGCCAAAGAGGTTAGAAAGATCTTCTATATAGCCCACCTTATCACGTAAGGGTTCGCATCTAGATCGAGAGGTCATTGTGCCCCTCTACTCATCAGGCCCATAATTGAATACAATGCCACTTTTTGGGATGTGCCTTACCTGACACTTGCAGCAACTGGAGACCCCAAAAGTACCTCACCAAGAGGATCATGGGCTACAAACAGATGTCCTATGCAGCTCGACTAAAGAAACTCCAGCTCTACTCAGTTGCTTACCGCCTACTGAGGCGATCTATGCCTGACGTACAAAGCCATGTCAAACCCAGAATTAATGGAGCTGCTCCACCTCAAAAAATCCAAGTCCCTTAGAGCTACATGCTCCAGGGACCTAAACCTCAGCCCAAAAATAAATGGGACCTGCTGGAGGGACAGTAATTTCCCAGAGGCTCCCCTCACTCTGGAATAGAATCCCAATTCATGTTAGACATAGCCCCTCGCTGACCCTCTTCAAGCGAAATCTGGATGCGTGGATGGGAAATCGCAAATTCACCCCTGGGATCTCTTCTGTGTGTCTGCTAGACAGAGGCACAGTAAACTAATCTTAAAAGGGTATCTTCTGTGACCTACTTTAGAGGCACAGTAGGCTAATCCTAATAGGGAGGCGGAAGCCAAATACACTCTGGCTAGGCTTATAAATGTCCTAGGGCAGATAGCCTAGTATCTACCTATGAACCTATATGCCACAAGAGTATAGCTGGAGTTTTTTTAGACTGTCAGCATATGGCATCTGCTTTAGGCCTGTGATTCTTTTAATGAGGTATTTTTGCGGCCTTTCCAGCTGTTGCAGATGTCTTGTGAGGTACATACCAAACGAGGCATTATATTCTGTAATGGGTCTAATGAGGGATGAGTACAGTGGGACAATGACCTCCTTTTTTCTGGATGAAAAGCCCTTGGTGATGAGGTGTGCCACATAGGATTTCCTGACTCTTGTGGTGATATGGTTATTGAAGTTGAGACCACTGTCCACCTGTGTCCCCAAGTCTCTCATCACACTTTCAATGTTTAGTGTACTGCCACCTATGTGGTAATTCATGGGTACACTTTTTTTCCAAAGGGATTAACTATACATTTGTTGGCATTAAGCTTGTGCCCATGGCTGTGGCTCTGGCACTAGGCATCTGTTTTTGTAAGGCCCTTTTGTAGAATATCCACATCATTTGGGGATTCAATAATGGCTCCCAGTTTGCAGTCATCTGCAAACTTTGTTAGCCAGAATTCTTTAGTGTTGGCCTGTACTTCAGAGAAGTAGATGCCAAATGAGTGGTCCCAGGACTAAACCCAGAGGTACTGCACTTGTCACTTGTCTGGAGTGGGATTTGGAGTCTGCTACTTTTACAGTCTGGGTTCTGTCAGTAAGCCAGTTGGCAACCCATCGAGTGACTTTAGGATTAATACCCAGCTTAGTATATCTATGATTCCAGAGTGTGGTAAATCGATCTGCCAGGATATTGGCAATATCCTTGGGGATCAGTATATTTAATGCCATTTTGTTGTAGCTCAGAGCAGATCTGAACATTGCCATTTAGAATCTTCACATAACTATAGAATTTCTTGTGGTTGTCTTTGGAATCTTTGGCAATTTTATTTTCGTAACTAGCTTTTGAGGATTTTGAGGGATCTCTGCTTCGTACTGAGGCTGGTGACTTTGCATCCTGGGATTTTCCTCTCTCCTGCAACAGTTTCTTCCTTCTGTTGTATAGTTTGTTTATAGCAGGGGATCACCAGATTGGCTTCCTTTTTTTGGAGGATAGCATCTTGGTTCTATTTGAGATGGCACGATTCATGCAAGAGTGGATGTGCTCGTACAGTGCCTTAGTGTAGGATTCAGCAGTCAAACTTTCAGATCCTGTCAGCATGGGTGTCATGGTTTGTAACCTCTCACTTCAGTAGCATGAAGTTGGCTTTGGAGAAGATTTTTTATGGAGGTTTCCTTACTGGGGGGTTGGGGGTGGGATGTGGATGTCAAGGGTGATTTGCTTATGGTCTGACCTGACCAATGAGGGGGTGACCACTGGTGTGGGGGTTGGGGGTGGGATGTGGATGTCAAGGGTGATTGCTTATGGTCTGACCTGACCAATGAGGGGGTGACCACTGGTGTAGAGCATCTATCTCCCATGTTGGTAATGACAAGGTCTAGGATATTGGAGCCCCTGGTGGGACAATGGATTAGTTGATCCAGGGCATTGGAATTTATGAATTCCAAGAACCGTTGGGTACCAATACCTTTTCCCCGAGTAGTTTTCCCAGTTAATGGCAGAGTAGTTGAAATCGCTCAGTATTAGGGTGTTTGGTTGTATCTTAATATTTGCCAGTATGTTTAGAAAGGTGTAGTGAGAATCTTGGGCCATGGTGGGGGATCTGTAGCAAGCTACAATTTGGATTGCAGTCTTAACTAGTTTTAGTTGCACCTGGAGAATTTCAGATGCATTGTGTTGGGCAACTAGCCTGGAGGTGTGATTATGGACACTCCTCCACCTTTAGTGTTCCAGTCTTGGTTTTGTGGCCGAAAAGTGTTGTAAGAGTTGTAGCCTGGTATTGCAGAGGTGTTCTCTAGCCTTGAACCAGGTTTTAGTTACTGCACAGATGACTGCTCTCCATTTTTAGGAGTGCCTCAGAGTGCATTTTGAGGTTTAGACTTCTAGCATAGAGTAGCATTACCTTTAGATTTTGCATACTTGTATCTGTTATGGTGGTGGTTTTGTCCTTTGAACCTTTCCTAAAAAAGGCACTATAGGGGTGGCAAGAGCTTAAGCCAGTAACCTGAATCTCAGGGGTGACAGATGTAGACCATCTCTGACAAAGCATCGTGGTTTGTCGATCATGTCTTCTCCAGTGGACAGATACTGGATCCCCTTTGACACCAGAAGCTTAACCAATTGTTGAAGTCAGTCATTTTGTCCCTGTACTGTGGTATCATTCTGGGCAAAGGCAGGATGCTACTCAGGGCTAGGGTCCTACCTGCCTGGGCCATATGATCCGAGAGCTCTTCCATGTCTTTTCATGTAGTCCAGGGAGGTACGTCTTAAGTCATTCACTTGAACATGGACAGTGACAGTCATATTTGTACTGGTTATGGAGTGACTTGAGTGCATGCATTATGTGGTGGATCCTGGCACCCGACAGGCAGCTGACTGTAGTTTTCTCCTTGTTCAGCCTAGTAAGTGGGACATCAGTGTGCCTGACTATAGAGTCAACTATGAAGTGTTGGGTACATTGTCTTGCCTTAGGGGCTGTTGGGTGGCACACTGTTGTGAACTGTGTCACTTTGGTTGTGACTGGTGTTTGTTTGCGTTTCAGCTTCGGAGGTCCTTGTTGCTTGGGCAGGTTAATGTTAAGGCTTCGCATATGTGGGTTTAGTGTTGCTATGTGTGGGTGTTGATGGTGTGGGTTTTGAAGGGCTGTGAGTTGCTTGAGGTGTAGTGCATGTGTTAACCTTCTCCTCTTGACCGTCTAGCACAAGCTTGGCCGGAGAGCTTTGCTTCCAGTTTGGCTATGTAAGTGCATCTCTCGCAGGTTGTAGTGTTGGGTGGTAGGAGGAGAGAGTTGTCTGTGTACATGAGGCAGTTGCTGCATTGCCCCAGTATGCCTAGATTCACCAGGTGGACAGGAGAAATCACTGGAAACTGACCCTTGGATATGCCTGTTTGGGTGCTTTTTTTTTGTAAAGTACAAGAGCTGTTTTCCCTTTCCTTTGCAAGGTACTTTGCAATTCTAGGCTGTGTGCCTACGATTAATTTCTACTTATTGATGAGAGTTGAGTGCTTGTCAGTTTCAGGCTTCCTAGTGCTTTCCAGCAGGTTCTAAAGCAAGTGCTAGTCACAGGGGTTCAGAGTTTAGTGCTACTACTGAGAAACCAGCTAGTTCTAAGGGAAAATTTGAAGAGCAGGCTAACTGTAGCCCTGCAGTGCTGCACGATGCGACAAATGTGCAAACACTCGTTTTAAAGCCAGAAAGTTGAAAGGGATAGAAATCGGCCCAAAAAGGCTAATACAATTACAATTTCAGAGCTGGAAACTACTCCCCTAGTGTTAGGCAGTACAATGCTCACCACTCCCACTGGTAAGCAGTAGGACTTCCCTCTACCACAGCAAGGTCTGGATAGCTCTGAACACAGATTCACACAACACAGAACACTGGTAATGATTTTGTTGACTTTCAGAAGAATATCTTTGAAAGAAATGCAACCACTTCTATCCTAATAAAAACATTTGGGTCATGTACGTCAACAGTATGCCACTTATACTGAGACAACTAAGGGAAGTCCATGTTGAGATCGTATTATATTGGGGATAAGGGAATATTCCCTTTTCCCCACTAGTGCGATGTCGGTCTGAGAATATTAAAGTAGGGGTGGGGTGGAGGGCACAGCCCCCACATGAGGGGTGCAGGGGGACTTGGCCCCCTGTATAATACTGCGTAGTGTTTTTATTCCGTGAAGTGTGTAGATATAAGTGTGTGTATAAAAAATATAATATGTAAATGTGTTGTAATACACACAGATGCATGTGTATGTAAAAAAAAAAATATATATATATATAGTTATATCTGAAATCCATATTCATTTTTTTACTGTCTTATGAGCTTGCTTAACTTTATTTAGTAAAGTGAGTATTTTATATCAAAACACATCAAATGACTATTTACTGATTTAATTTACATTTTAAGTAAAAATACAGATTACTTTTTTATAAGAGCAGTAGGGTAATTGGGGTTCAGTGTTGTATGTTGTAGAGTGCCACCCTCCCATGAATTTGTGGGGCACTCTTCCCTTCAATCTCGTATCTGAAAACTCCTTTAGGAGGGTAGTAATATCCATACAATGCACACCTTTCAAGCATGTACCTGTACAGCATGTCTTCAAGGAGTGTACTTTCGTAAAACCAAAATAGAGTATTTTGGACTACTAGTTACTTTCAGCAGCTCTCTGTAGCTAAGAGACCATACAGCTAGAAAAATGAGTTTTGGGTGCTAGAAATTCCCCAGTTAAAGGTGTAGATAGTTAATCCACAATGGAGGAGAACACTAGCTTTGTCATTGCCTTTGGAATCAGAAGTAGACAGCAAAAAGCGTTTATCAGATGAAAACCTGCTTACTGTTCTAAGTCTGGAAATAAAACTGTTTTTATAACAGGCAATTTTTATAACTTGTTTAGTGTGTGTGTGCTTTTGGCATCTAAAATGTAAAGGGCTCCCTTTTTTGCTCTTATTTCTTGGAGTTCCTTGAAAGCTTTCATTGTGCCCTTGCCTAAGATACTAAGTTAACATTTAGTTCTCTGGTGCCCTCCTCAGGTGTGTTATAACAGCAACAACCTAAAGTGACAAAAACAGCCGGGTCTGTCATTGTCTAAAACCAAACCCAGACAGTCTTCAGATTTGATAAATACTATAATGCTTATATTAAAGTCCATTTAATAGTAAATACCTGGTTATGCACGTTTTTATTCAGTTAACTGTGACATTTTGTATTGCATAGGAAAACTATGTAGGCTCATTCCACCTGACCCAATTTGTTGGGCCTCTTCATGATCAGTTACTGCTATAGTTTCTCATCACATGATACTTTGTGTTTCAGCTGTATGTCCAGTCATAGATACATGAGCCTCAGGTGTCCATAGCTTCCTAGTAGTACATCTCATGTGAAGTACTATCTTTAAGCCACTTCTGTGGAACAAAACTACAACTAAAAGCAAACCACTTAGAATTTGAATACCTACAACAAAGCAGTTTACAGTAGTACAATATTAAAGCATACAAATATCAAACAGAATGAAAGCAGGGCGTTGATTTAGTAAAATATAAAAGAACAAAATTAAAACCAATAAATAAAATCGAGCCAAAGAAGCAATTCACTGCAAATAAGATGTTAAAAAGTCGTGTCTAAGAGAGATGCTTTGAGACCCCTTAAACTCACTTGGTGTTGGACACTCTGTTACCTTGGCAATAGGTTCCAATGAAATAGGCCCTGATAGAAGCACATGATTGGTGGCGATCTCCAATCACATCCTCAGCATCACTAACACTCCCATCGGGTCAGAATCCAGGGCACTACTGGGTTGATATATGCTATTAAACCCTGAAGATGTGAGGGGACCCAAGTCATGTAGAGACAAACTCTGGCCATAGTCTTGCAGATGAGGCAACTAGCTGGAAGGTGGTGCATTTATGAGGAGGTAACAAAATGTGAGTAGGCACCCCATTCATGACTTGGGGTTCATGAACTTCCTGTTTCAGTGAATCCTGCTAATTGTAAAAGATGATTGGGGTGCTATTTGATCTTGTAGTCAACATGGGGAGCATAAGCTGTAAAAACTCTTGCTTTGTTTGTAAGAAATTATATCATTTTAACTTGACATCAGATTTAGATCCAACTTAAATATGCATCCATAGTATGTCTGTTTCAAGACAACTGTAAGCAGCTGGGCTGCAGAAATTTGCCCCACTTCCAGGTCAGAGGGACTGGGTACAGAGAATTGTGTAGGTATACCCAACCACTGGGAGATCCTAAAAATGAATTAAGGTGCAGAATGACAGTATTCCTAAAATGGAAGAGGAGGAGTTGGCAGCTGAGATGTTGTCTTTCAAGTGCCAGTCTGTCATCAGTCATAACCTTCAGTCTGCACATTGTCACAAATTCTGTTGTATCACTTTTTGTTTCTTTCTGCTTATCCCGGTTAGGAGTCGCCACAGCGGAACTCCTATCCGCTAATGTTTGGTAGTGGAGTTTTATTTGCAGTTACCAGCCCTGACGCACAACCTTCAACATAGGCATGCCCATTCACGCATGCCTCCACACACAAGATGCTGTAGCTGAGAATCGAATGTGACAACGTCTTGCTGTGAGGCAACCGCTACTCTGTTGTATCACTACCTTCCACAATATTCCACAATATTGCAGTATAACACCAGGGCATGGGAATCTCAGTAAGTGTTGTGTGGAACCGTGGCACCCATGGTAGCCATCTTGGAAATATTGAGCTTAAACCAATTCTAAATCGTGCAGAAGTGAATTTGTGGCCAGCATAGTTTCCAATAAAAAGGACAGATGGAGCTGCATGCCACCAGCACAACAATTATACTGCAAACCTCTCCCCAGAATAATCTGTCCCAGATGGAAAAACAAAGGGCCCAAAATGGAATCCTGCAAAATACAATTTTCTATAACCTATTCAAAGCCAGAAGCAAAATAGCAAACCCAGTAGCACTAACAGCACTTCTGTAAGAAATACATATACCTTGTCCACTTCATATTGTAGCCATTACTACCAGGGACATCACCACAGTGCTTTCTCTGGGGTAACGATTATCCAAGAGGTCCCCAAAATAGCTGTAGATGTCTCTAGTGCCATGAAAAAGTCCGCAAAGGAAAACAAACCATATTAACATTTTTCCATTTTACAACAAACCGTATTAGCATTTTTCCATTTTACACAGATTATACATGAAATGTTCTTTAACTGTCTTTCTGTCCAACATTATATTATTCCTGTTTTCTCTTAAACCTCATTCCTCCAAACCATTATTCTGCGTAACCTCATTCCTCCAAACCATTATTCTGCGTGTATTGTTCCCACATGTTCCATTTATTTCTGTTTAATTTGTCCATTCCCTTTTCAATTTTTTTTTTCTCTTTTACAAGTTTCAATACTTCAAAATACAGTTGGTTTAGATTTTGATTTCCATTTTTCAGTAATTGCTTTTTTTGCCAGCCACCATTATTAAACTTAACAAGGCCTTGTGTCAAGACAAATCAGATCCTGTGTCCCAGTTCAAAAGAATCATTTCATTAGTTATAGCATTTGCACCCCCCAGTACTTCTGACTGAATTCTGTGTACGGGATTTATGAAATCTGTCCACTCATTTCACTGCTAAACACATTCCCCATCACACTTCCAACATTTGCTATTTACTTGAATTATTTTGGGTGTAAAATACTTGTGCAAACAAAAATCCTAAACCATCTGGACTGCTTGCTTAAATGGGAGCCTTGCCTATGTCCTCCCATTGTTCCCATAATAAACTGGGAAGAGATACTGGAAAAGCCATCTTTTCTAATATCATCTTATTGATTCCTATATTTGTTGTGCAATATTTTATATGCTGTACTAATTTCTTTTTTTTTTTTTAACAGCTTATTTTCTAGATTTGACTAAAGTACTCTTCTAGAGTAGATATTTTACTAAGACTCCTGTATCCTTTTTTTTTTGCCTATACTCTGATGTCAATCTCTAGTAGGGAAGACCATCTCTAACCTCCACCCTCTCCAACAACCAATCACAAGAAGGTAGCTTCCCTCCTTATTTAACTTCTCCTAGCCCTCAAGAAAAACAGCCTTCCACCCAGGCATCCTGTTCCTCCTTCATAACCCACAGCACGTAGCCGCTAATAACCACCCCTTCTCACCTAAACCATCCCAGTGGCAATCCTACCATTCTAAATCAACTGGGTAGCAAGAAATACTCTTCATACATATGCACACCAAAGTATCAGCCTCCCAGCACTCTGATTACATCATTATCGCAATTGACTTTTCCATATCGGGCCACTTGACTGCACCCAGAGTTATAACCAACCTCTCTCACTCCTCCAAGAGAGTCAACAGGCTGCACATTTCAGTACTGCCCTAAAATACCCCGTAAAAGTTTTACTGCTTCTTTAAGAAACCTCTGTCCAGTCCTCCATCCACAACCCCTTTTGCCCATGTTTGCACATAGGGTGGGAGTGCCACTTCAACAGTGACAGAGAGCTGACAGGCAGACTTTCTCTGAGGGATACTACTTTATCCAAAACCTTTGCAAAAAGTAATTAACAGGGCAAAACAAGTGACACTAGATAGAAATCAGAATCCATAAAACAGAGCCATGTCCATACTTCGCCAAAGATCAGTTTCATACTCTGTGCTACGGTTGCCAAATTCTTAAAATACACAGGCCTAGATTTAGTTTCACAACCAGAAAAAAAAACAGCTTTTTCTGCAGCTGTACCTGACAGCACTGAATGTTCTCCTCCTTTAAGAACTATAGACCTTAAAACATGTTTACGATTGTAATAAAGACTAATGACATACATGCAGTAGATAAACATAATGTAAATATGAAAGTAAAGCATATAGGTACAGTGCATTTGAATAGCACAATAAAATTATAAAATTCTGCAGGCATAAATTGCCACTAAAATTAAAATACCGTAGAATGTACACTACCTGTAACTACCTTTCTTCATTGGTCCTGTTCAAGCATTATCTACTATGATCTTTGTAACCTCTGTCTGCCCTTGCTACTTTGTATAATTTTGCAGTGTGCAACTATCAGAATCCCTAAAACAGAGCCCATTTCCCTTTTGGTTCTTGACTTAACCTGCCCTATTTGAAGATGGACCCTGCCCATTTCATGGTCGATAATTGTATATTAGCCCTAGTGAGAGTAGCTGGGGTTATACCGTAGATAACTGGGTCTATATTAAATGAGAAAGTTTAAAAAAGCAAATGCTCATCGACCCCATGCAAGTGAAAGTTTATAATCTCAAACACACACATTCGAAGGATTATGTCTTCGATCATATAATGGGAACCGTAGATAATTTCAGGTTGCCCATGCATAAGATATAACATTCAGTAATGGCCTCTCTCCATTAGTAGTATAGGAGGTGTTCCTGGGGTAAATTTTCTGTTGCCCAGCTGTAGATCCAAGTTGTGTTTTGAATACAGACTGGGATGAACTTTTGTATTCTATGGATGGGGTGGGGGGATCCGTTCCTGAGCAAGCGGTATCCTCAGAGATGAAACTTTCCTTTCAAACCATTCTGTTGGTGTTGCAGAAGTGGTTTAGATCCCTAGACAGAGTATCTGTGATGCCATTTGTCTTTCTGATGTGCAGTAAATCCATCAGTAATAGGTCAGAAGATGCCTTGTATGCCCGACACAGGTCACTTCTTAGCAGTCTGTAGGATACTGAGTATTGCTAGAGCTCTGAATCAGTCTGTGTAGGGTATGTTATTTACGCCTTGAATTCTTGTAGTAAGGTGTTTGAGTCTGGACAGATAAATACCATAGGGACATTATATCCTGTGATTGGCCTAATGAGGGCTGAGTGAGGGGAGACAATATCCCTCGGTTTTGTAAGTTGTGCAGTATAGAAGGATTTCCTTATGGCAAAAGAATGTAAGTTGGTCAAAAGTTAATAAGACTGGCACATGTTGGTTGACATGCCAAATGAAGAGAAGACCACTCCAGACCTTCCCACATACTTTGGCAGCATAGTGACCAGGGGACAGGGAGCTCAAACTAGTCCAAATGTACAAGTCTGTGATTCCCACTTGCTTCGTTTCCTACTTTCAAGTGCATTCCAGTTCACCTGTCAACTGTAAGTATGTGGCTCAAACATTTGAACTGCATGGACCCCAGGATCTAATGGATTCTTCCGTAAGTCATGCCCTTCCTTTGTAATGCACAACAAATGTTGTGCTCCTCATAGGAACCTTTCCAGATATGTAGAAGGGGCAGTTGTAGATGTAGGGACAATGGCATATTACAATTTACACTTTAATTTCTCCAAGTCAGGAAGGCATGTACAGTACCCTGGCTAATTATAAAGGGTATATAGTCACTACAGGTAGATCATGGCATGTTGTACGTCACTTAGATGACCCATTATTGAATATTTGCATTTTCTAACCTTTGCAACCACAAGAACAAATTTAAAAAGGTAAAGCATTTTTCTTAGGAAAACCAGAGTGTTAAACTGTTTAGAAGGACTTCAGGAACCTCAATTATGGTAATTTTCTTACTGCTTAGTGACCCCCTGCCTGGTCTATATGGCATTGTCTGATGTAAATGATCCAATTCTGTTTGAATATTTGTGTGTGGAATACACAATTGGAGAAGCTAATACTGACTGTGGAACCTGGCACTAAAAATAAATATCAGTAGTACAAAAACAGGTGGCACAGTGGTTAGCATTGTCTCAAAGTAAGAGGTTCTCCTGTTTGATTCTCAGCTGGGGTGCCTTCTGTGTGGAGTCTGCATGCCTTCCCTGCATTTGTGTGGGTTTCCTCCGGGTGCTCCACTTTCCTCCCACACTTCAGACATGCGTCTGGAGCACTTCTCCCTGGGCCACTGCTGAAAATGGGCTCTGTCCCAATCGGACTTTCCTGGGACTCAAATCTTGGACTACATGAAGCTGGTTATTAACAGTTCACAGCCTTGATGGTCTGCACAGACTGCCAGATAAATCTCTTCCTACTCTTTCATAACAGACATAGTAACTTCACTGCTGTGCTCTCATTTGCTGACCATACTGTGGACCTAAGCAGAATCAGTTTCAGTATGTGTTGTCTTGGCTAAAGCATTTGATTCAGTTTCACAGTTGCTAGGTTCTTGAACTCTTATCGCAGTGAGTCTTAATCTGTACCATCTCCAGTACTCATAACATCCTCAGTTTTTTTTTTTTTCCTTTAGGGTAGTGACCTTGTTTTTCACATCACTTTCCTTGCAAGTAACATAACTGAAAAGATCCATACTTTCAGATATCTAGCCTATAGATTGATTCAGCCCTTGCATTCAAACCTCACATAAATAAAATAACCTGTACATTTTAAAGCCACATGAAAATATTAAACCAGATGAAAGAACAGCTTCCTAAAGATGTGAAATTGTTGAACTTGGCCGTCCTAATTTGAATTATGCTCTACCTGCCATCTGTAATTCTTCAAAGAAAACTTGTTCTGGCATGTCTGTAGTTTTATATACAAGTGTGTTAGCTGAGTAGCTGTCCAAAATATGAAAAGCTGCACAACACACTCTAAAGACTGCATCATAATGTTTAAACGGCACCAGTGTGCACTAGATACTACGCTTTGCACATGTCCCTGTCTCAACCACTGCCTCACTGTCCCAGTCAAACGCCAGAACCCTGTGTTGGCCACTGTAATGCTGCACATCATCTCAACCCACCTTAAATCCTCCCTTTAACATCCTTCCCATAACTCTTCCCCATCTCAGACCATTATGAATAATCCCACCTTATTGTGTTTCAAGTATAGTCCCACACATTTATTTACCCTAACAATGTACAAATGTGTTTCTGAGCTAACATAGTATTACCACCCTAACTACTAATACCTTTCAACTTTTTCACCAATGCCGTACATCTATAGCTTCAGTACAACCGATTCTCTGTCCCATAGCAGCATATGCTTACAAAATCCCATGCAAGAACCACATGTACTATGGCAGTATTCTAGTATGGACTTTATTGTTACTTCTGAGTGTATTCCACAATGTTCAGCTATTCAAATCTCATGTCTCATCAACACTTCACAACTAACTTAGTAAACTCTGTAAAGCCAACCCAACCATTACCCATAGTACTGTACCCACTTGTTTGCTACTGCTTATCCCATCTCTCCTCTCAGAGAAGGAAAAAAAACTACCCCAATAATGAGCCTCTCATTAACTAAAAAAAGGAGGAGAAGACTTGTAAATTGATTTTTTTGTTATCCTTCGAAAAAAACCAACCAGGCGTATAGTGAATCAATTTATCCTTCTCAACTATAGCAAGCATCATCTGCTCTCTCTGAGCCTTATTCTCAGTCACTCTGCTTTTATTCTGATAGTAAATCTATCACAGGAATCCTAAACTTAATATCTTCTAAACTTTAATATTATATTGTAGAGAATGAATGTATCCTATCTTTTAGTTAATATGTATGTCAGTCTCTTCTGTGGAAATTGTATATCAAAAGTCTGTCCTTAAAACTTTTGTAAAAAAAAAAAAAAAAGTTCTCTTGGAGCTTTTCTCCCCGGGCCTCCACTGAAAATGGACTTTTAATTCAGTTGGACACTCCCAGTCAACAAATGTAAAATAAATCATTCTTATTTTGTTCTCTAAAGCTCTGCGGTGCTTTTGTATTGTAGATCTGTAATGAATCCCCCTGCAAGTCTCTACCTTACTGTATTTATGTCCATAGGTTCATGGGTGAGTACTAGGCTAGCTGCCCTTCTGGACCATTTTAAGCCTAGCCAGTTTCCCTTTTTGTGCCCAAAATAACCTATCCCATTTGGTTATAAATTGGCCTTACCCATCCTGTGGTCGATAATTATATATTGCCCTTAATGAGAATAACTGGTGGTATACCGTAGATAATTTGAGGGGACCCATGCATATGATGAAGCATTTAGGAGCTGCCTCTGTCTATTGGTAGTACAGGAGGCAGTCCTGGGGTAAACTTTGTTTTCCATCCACAGATCCAAGTTGTACTTGAATGTGGACAGGGAAGAACTTTGTTTTATGTGGATGGGGGAGTCTGTTCCAGAGCAGTAATATCATCTTCAAGATGTACCTTCCCCCTCTAAACCATTCTGTTAATATCGCAGAGCAAGTTTAAATCCTGAGGCTGTTTGATGCCATTTGACTTGCTGATGTGCAGTGAATAGATCCGTTCTAGATCTGAGGATACCTTGTATGGCAGATAAAGGTCACCTTTTAGCAGTTTGTAGGATATGCATAGTGAAAGGGCTTTGAGTTGGTCCCATGTAGGACATGTATCCTTTTAGTATGGTATCTCTACTGGTATTCCAATTGTTGCAGGTGTCTGGTCTGATACATTCCAAAGTTGAAAGTAAAGTGGGAGAGTGACATCCAAAGATTTAGACACATTCCCTTTGTTTCTAAGTGGTGCAATATAGATGGACTTGCAACAACGGACTCATGTTGGTTAAATGATAGGCCATTGTCCATATCAATTCCCAAATCCTGAAATAAGTGGGTCAAACCTTATGGTGTATTGTCAAGGTGGCAGTTCCTAGATGACTTCCCAAAGGATACAGTAATGCATTTTTTGGTATTTAGTTTCAGTCCATGATTTTGGCACCAGTTATTTATTTGGGACAAACCATCCTACAGGATGGTTAAGTCATTTGGGGATTCAATGACTGCTCCTAGCTTGCAGTCCTTTGCAAACTTAGTCCGCCAAAGCCCTGTGGTTTTGGCTTTTACTTCAGACAAGTATATGACAAAAAGGGAGAGGTCCCAGCACAGTACCCTGGAGGACTGTACTGGTGACTATTCTTTATGACCCCTTATGTTGTCAATTGTTTTAGAATAGTTGATGTCATCATTGTTTACTTTAACCCGTATAACTTAAGTATTGTATTTGTAGATGCAAGGTAGTGGCTGCAAATTGACACTTGTGTTCCAGTCCACATACCTAACTACTTAAATATTTGAATATTGCATCTATAGGAATTGTAGTTGACTTGGGCCCTGCAGTTTCACACAGCCCAAGAAGCTTGCTCACTTGCTTCTCGAAGGGCATACAGATGCAGTATCCTAATGAAACATAAGTTGTGTGCATAGTTTAAAAATTGGCTAGTCTAATGCCCTTTGCTTTAGTGCATAAGCTTTCTGTTGAAGTATTTTCCACAAGTTATAAACTTGTTTGTCAAAACTAGTGGTCACATTTCTTGAATCAAACAGTGCTATTTGAGAGCAAAATTGTATTCTGATAACTGCTACAGTGAAAATTTGCAACACTGAGTTTATCTAATTTAGGGATTATGGTTGTGGGCTGCATAAACCCTGCTAAAATGCCACTTCATTGCCTTGTTTAAAATGGTATTTGAGTTGGCTAATGGTGCTATTTCTGCATCAGCTGCATCTCTTTTTGTGAAGTTTATCAATCTAGATATCCAGAAAAGCTTCTAGAGTGATGCAATCTTCTGGGACACTATCTCAAAGTTAGCTTGCTCTTGGGGCGTTTTGCATCTGTCCTTTCTGAAATCTGTTAAGTCGAGTCTGGAAAGCTGAGTATGGAACATATTTTAAGTCTGTCTGAATGCTCATTTTAAAGCTATTGGGCACTTGCTGTAACTTGTTGATTTGCTCTTGGAAGAGGCAAGAGTTTTGTCTCTTGTATGATTCATGCTACATTCAGCAGTGTCCTGGGACACCTTGGGCTGCTTGTGTGTGGTTTTTTTTTTCTGGTATCAGAATAGACATCTGGCCATGCACACATCTGTTTTTGCACCGTTCTGTTCATTAGTCATGTGATTAAGAAATCCTGCTTGACTAGGTGGTTTATATAACACTATCCCTTGACAGAGTGTACGCACAAATCAGACCAGTGTTTTTGCCTCCCCGGAGTGATGTTTTTGCTTAGTAGCACACAACTCTCATTGTTTCAGTGTTATGTAATATGTAGTGACTTGTTTTTATATACTATTTTTGCTGTTTTCAGGATTGAGGATTTTAATTGCATATCACAGTATAGGTAGGTGGCTTAGTTGCTGACTGGCTTTTAAAAATCTTATTTCATAAATATCAACCCGTAATGGAGAAAAACTCTTGTGGTACCCTTTGAGAGAAGGAATTAAAATAATGTAGGCTGTCTTCTGCTCAGCTTAACTTCCTTAATTTTATATACATGTTTAAACACTAATTTTATATACATGTTTAAACAATTTCATTGACATGTAAAGTGTATGACATTTTCTTTGATGCTATATAGCTGTGTGTGCATCTAATGTAGATAAATCTTTTTTATTGGACAGCATAATTCCACTGACTACTGAAAGTGTGGTAGTTTGGTGGAGGAATTTGATTAGTTACTGTTAAACGTAGAACTGTAAGCAGTTCATCTTTCCTTTGCCTACTGTATAGCTCTCGCTTAGTGCTCCCATGTCCTGTCAGAAAAGGGTTTAACTTTTTTTTTACCATAATACCATTATGTTTGTATTTTGTTTATTGGTTTTCTTTAAAGTCCTCAGACAAGTTCCTCAGATCTATTGCATGCGCATCTTTTTATTGAGGCTGTATTTGCTCAGGTGTGCAAGTATTGTTTCCTCTAATCATGGAAGAATAGAATGGAAAAATCTACTTTAAAGTACATTTTGGTCTTAGTCTTGGAGCTTGTGTATACATAAAGAAAATAGAAATCCCCAAGAGGATTTCTTTCTCCCCTACCAAAAAAAAAAATAATTTGTTGCATTTCAGGTAGACATTTCACTAAATTTCATGAACTTACATTGTTGAGCTGACACTGCAGAGATTTTTACACATGTCCATTTGTATCTACTTGGATATTTAAGATGTTCACACTTGACTATTCAGTACCCAAAACTACATTAATAAATCTATGTAATGTTATGTGAAGATAAAGGGTGGAGAAAGGTATGTGGAAACAGCATAGATGTTATTGGCTGCTTGAATTAGGTAAACATTTTATCTCGCTGTATCTGTGAAGCTAATAGTTTTCTAAGGGTTTATTTAATTTCTGAATGCTTACCCCTACAAGATCTGTGTGTAAAATAGTAACACACAGGGGAGGATCTCATGGTGCTGCGAAGTTGGTGTTATTCCCCAGTCTAGTTCTTGGCCAGAGTGCCTTGTCTTTGAACTTCACCAGTGTCTTCATTTTTGTCAAGATCTCTGCTTTTGGACCGCATTTCACCAGTATGCTAAACTGGCCTTGGTGTGAGTGCCTTCCCTTGGGGCTGGTTCCTGCCTTCCAGACATTACTTGTTGAGAAGCTCTAGCCCCCCCCAAAGTGAAATGGATGAAGTTGGTATTGAAAATGGAGGGTGAATTTTCTGATCTTTTTCTGGTACATTCTGTTGCTCTGCAACAGAATTATATTTCACGCCATTGTATGCCTTTTTAACATCGGACTGAAGTACTATGTTCTAGTTTAAAAATCAAATAATTAGTGTGGACCTTTTTGTCATTGATATCCCTCCATTTTACTAGACTGTGCCTTCGATGTAATTATGGTGACTGATTTTAGTCTCTCATTAGGCTTGAAGAAATTCTTCTCGTATGAGAAACAGCTGCTGCAGATTGCAGAAGTGTGAGAAGGAAATCTAACAAAACTGTGCTCACCCCACACATGCTGATGGTGCTTTATGTTAACTGGGAGATTTCACCTCAAATATCCACTTAGGTTAGGCAGTTTCACCAAAAATATTTAATCGCTTTTTGTGTATGTTGGGCAGCTGTAATTGTGGGGGAGGTATATATTTGCTACATGTTATGTTGAACTATCGGTAAGGTGATAAAAGTGAGAATTGATCACGTAATTACATTTTAATACCAAATTATTGGGGGCTTGGTGTACTCCTTTTTCTTTATTTTCCTGCTTGAAATGGGAACCGATGGTGACGTTGACGGGAAAGTTGTGCTGACCAATCTAAACCGGACACTGACAGTTGCAGTAATTTTCTTTTTTCTCCACTCCCCACACACACACACACTCTGTTGTGGATCTGTCAGGGGCCACCAATTAGCCATTTTGCCCCCCCCCCCCAATGGGGTCAAGAGCTAGCTGGTAGGACCCTTGGGGTCCTGCCATTACAAGAAAAGGCTTTTCTGTAATGCCTTGTCAACTGTTAGACCCACTGTGTGATTTGCCATCTTTGCATTTATTTCTGTGTCCAGCAATTTGCTGCCACAAGTTCTACTGCTCTAACTGAGGCTGCTGTGGCAGTGATTTGATTAGCATCACCACCCCCACCTGAATAGGTAGGTTTTCTATCAGCCCTTCCTACTCCTTTCAACTCCCTCCATCTGGACATCACTAGTGCTGTTGTAATGCAGGTCAGCAGAAGCACAGGTGGACATCATACCCTCACTCCTGCTATTGAACAATTTGTAAGAGCTAGATTATGTGGGTCTTGCATAAGTTTATACTCCCAGAAAGCCTCTTTACATCTACAGATTAGATGTTTATTATTTAGCCTTTCCCAATCCTTCGACAAGAGTAGTACTGCAGAAAAGCATAGAACTGTCGGGCAGTCCTGTTTAAATATGCATCTGCATGGTGTCCGTGGTGAGATGCATCTGCATGGTGTCCGTGGTGAGATGCATCTGCATGGTGTCCGTGGTGAGATGCATCTGCATGGTGTCCGTGGTGAGATGCATCTGTTATACTGCTTATGGAGTTTGCCATATTTTAAACCACTGAAGTAAAGAATCTAGAAGCATTTGTCTCATAAGTTGAAAAATAAATCTTTCTTGCAACTAATTGATGGGCATTTGATTATGTTGTGTGTGCCCAGATATAACTGGTTAGATTACCACTCGTATTATGAGATGTAGAGACTGTTGGATTGCTGCTTGAGGGAGTCCCTGCTGTGCTGGATTGATTCTCCTTTCCTCCGTCATATAGGAATGTGGGGGTTGCGAGGGTGGGGGTCTGTTTAATCTATTAATTTCTGAGCAATTGTGACTTGAATTGTTTGTAAAGGAGACTCAAATAAAATCTGAAATGCGACATCCAGTCTATACGGGTTGTATCTTTCGGCTTCTCCCGCTTAGGGGACGCCCCAGCGGAACTCCGGTCCGCTAATGATTGGCAGCAGATTTTTACGTACCGACTTGCTAGGCCTGGCGCACAACCTTCAACGAAGGTATGCCCATTCACGCATGTCTCCACACACAAGACGCTTTAGCTGAGAATCGAACAGGACAACGTCTTGCTATTTAAAAAAACTCTACTTTGAAATGTCTTTAAGGCCAGCATATCTTGAAGCTACTTTACATATTTTTGTTTGGGTTTATGTTTTAATAATGTGAGATCTTCTTTGGGGAGAGTCACCTTAAACAGTAAAACATAACATTTTGGCTATATTGACATCTTGTGGCCATATTGACATCTTATGGCCAGAAAATATAATAGTAATGTACCATTGTGGACCTGAAGCAAATGAGCAGCGATGTACTTGCGTATGTGGCATCTTTATGTATCCTTGTCTGGTAAAATGTAGTACAAAATAATAAAAATATAATTGACAGAATGCAAATCTAGCCAGTGATGCAGTGAGTGCTCTAAAGATTTTACTAAGGGTACATTTTATATCAATTTTGTCACTCGCATCATAGTAGTAGACTAGAAAAAATGTAGGGATATGCAAGAGTGCCTTAATTTCTCATCCCACTGGGAAAATGGTTAATAAAGCTAACCAGTTTCTGCCCCAGACCCGCAAGAATTTATATTTTTGTATTGTGAATAAATAACGCGCAATTAGAAAATGCTACTTCAAAAATGAATGCTATGTAGTAATAAGACCACATCAAAAGTCATTTTATAATTTACAGTGATCTGGCATTTGAACTGGGTTTTATTGAATATTCTTTGTGTCCACATACTGGAGTAATATTTGCCTAGTATACTGTATTTTGTTGTCAGAGCCCCAAGTACATGTGAGTAATACTGTACATTATATAATTCCTTTGGAACCTCACCCCCCAAGAAGTACTCAGTTTAGATATCAGAATATTTTTAGTGAAATAGGACATTTATAGCCACGCTCAAACTGGAGTTCAGTCTGTGTTATGTAAAGATGTGTTTTCCATGTGCAGTTCGCTGGTCAGTAATTCTAAGAGCGCAGTTCTGTGTTGGACTTTTCCAAGTGTTGCAATTGTTAGTTTAATTCCTGCATAGACCCACAAAACATGTAAGCAAATGGCTAATTCAATTTAAATAAGAAATAAGTTGCCTGACATTGTACTCAAAGCCTCAGAATTGGATTTATATTTGGTGACCACAGAACTGTAAGCTCATAAATCATTGCAGAATCAAAAATTACATAAATATAGAAACATAATCGTATCCTTTTAAAACATTTAACCAGCTTATTAAAGGCCACTGTGGAGCACCATTTCAGAAAGCATCAAACAAGCCTGTGAGTGCAACGGTTCTTTTTAGAAAATCACTCCTGGTAACTCCCTAGATTCAATACAAGGTATAATGAAGCTTTAATTGTATCCATTGTCTGTCCTCCTAAGCTTAGCTTCCCTTCTGCTGAACTTTTGAGCATGTGAATTTTCTAACTAGACAATGGATATTGAGAGGCTCAAGGGCTATTCCACTTTTAGTTGACTGTGTGGCGCAACTTGTGTAAACATTGACATGTTCTACATTGAAATTCTAGTTCAAGAGATTTCATAACCAAGTTTCTGTGCATTAGATACTGTATTAAACTGTATTTGGAAAAATCCCTTCCAATGCAGACTTTTTTTTTCTAGTTTACCTAAGCCAGAGGGCAGTATCCCTTCGCATTCTATTTGTGTAAATGACTTTGGGGCTTAATATAACATCAAGCAACTTTTCCTGTTCAGCATATTATTCGGTGTAGGTTATTTGGCTGTGTGTCTGCATCGTTTTACAAAGGGAATACTTTTCAGCAAAAAGTGTTCCAGTGTGTGGGTATAGAATGTAGATCCAGTTCACAAATTAAACTATATCCCCATAAGTATAGATGTAGAAGCTGTGGGGCAGTCTTGTCACTGGAATTCTAACAGATATAAATAGGTAATTCTAACATGGATATAAATGTGTAGTGTGTTCGCGCGCACATGTGCATAACAAGTTCCAATTGCTACTCCTAAATGAACCTCCAAACTGTTTTCCTTGACAGGCATGTGCAGACTGAAAAAATATTTAAGAGAACCCAGCTCTCGCCTACTAGTCATTTTATTTTTGAATTTGCATTTTCTAAACGCATGCTTATTTAATGCTATTGTGTCCCAAACATCTATGTTTGGGAGTCTTATCGTGCCTGGGAGGGTCTATTTTATGTGGTCTAACACATAAACATCGACCACATAACATCGAAGGCAAAAAAGGCAAAAGCAATCTGCCAAATTAACACTGGAAACCATTCGCTGTGTTTTGCTCCACTGTAGAGTGATCTGAGTTGGTATATTTAGTTAGGGGGGGATGTGTGGGGGGTGAAGACCCCCACTAAGTTTGGCTGTATATTTTTTTTTGGTGGTGGCCAAGAGTTCCATTTCCTGGCGGCGTTTGTTGTTGTGGGGTTCGATATTATGTGGTCTATATTTAGGTGTTGGCTCACCTAAGCATTCGATCACATAATCTAGATCCTACCTGGGACACAGAAAATGTAAATTGCTTTGCTGTCTGATTTGTTCACAAAAAAGAGATGGGCACATCTTTCTTGGTTTGATTTTATTTGCTTAGAATTTATTGTGTCTCATATTTTAATTTATTGTAATCTTGTAACACTTGTGTGTGATGGTCATTGTCAGTTATGCAACAGGTAGCACACACCTTTGGTGTAGAAGGCTGTGGGCTCCATTCCAACATGAAGTACTTGGATTGCTGACCCTGCAGTGCAACATAAGGGTGGGGGGAATATGTTAAACTGAAGCCCCATCTGCTTGAGTTGGTTGTACCCCAGTTGGATGTAAAAGATTCCACAGCACCTATTAAGAGTGGAGGAAGTTCACAGGACTTAGACTGTCTAGTAGTAAAAGTACCACCACAGGTCTCCCCTGAAAAGGTACCACTAGTTTTAGTGAGACTAAACTGGTGAACAAGGGGTACAAACATAAATACATTTTGAAAGTGTAGTGTTTATATGCAACTACAAGTATCTGGAGTTGATTGCTACATTCTTGTATACTTCATTTGTGTATATCACATTTTCTCACCATTTTGTTTCACACATCTCCCACCTCATGAGAAGAATGTTTATTGTACAGCATAGTAGTTCTCATTAAGTACATCTGTGGCAGGCATGTAACTCCCCTCTGGTCAGTGTGCCTAGTAACTATGCAGGAACAAAGATTTAGCAAATCTACTAAAATATCAGACCAAATGTACTTTGTCGCACTGGGAAATATCAGACCAAATGTACTTTGTCGCACTGGGAAAGTCAGAAAAGGTGAATTCAGATGAGATGTCTGTTAGTTTTATTTCTTATCAGCTTCAGTAGTCTCTCAACTCCCATTGATGTAGAGAGAGAGTTGTCTGGAAAGTGCCTGCTTATTAGTTTGCCTTCTCTATGCAAGATGAGACGGGTGCCTTTATTGGTTCCAGGGTTGGAGAGACTGGGAATTCCAAAGATAGATTTGGAGGTCAAGGAGCCCGAGGGTTAAGTTTCCATTGTCAGAATCTTCTCCATTGTCTAACCAGTTATCCTCACGGTTTGGAGCTCCACCTCTCTCCATTCTGTCTACCATTAATTATAAAGTTATAAAAGTGGCAGAAAAGCATATAAGAAACTTTCAGTACTGATTTGCAGTCAGTGACAGACTGTGCATTTAGAATTTAAATTTACTCACTTATACCATCTTTTTGTGAGGATATTAAAGCACAAATTCTTTATACAATTGTTTAGTACTCCTACTTGAAGTATGTTTAAATCTTTGGAAGCAGCTAACCGTTCACCTGGGACTAACAAGGACCATCTCCTTAGGTCACATACATCTGGACTAGTCTCTACCAACCACCTGAGTTATGAGGACTGCCTCATTGCAACATGCTCAGGTCTGATGGATGAATTCCCATCTTGGTCTCTCTTGCTACTGTTAGTGACTTAATATGGGAAACTGGACAAACGTAACCAGTTCCACCCAGGAACTAGCACACTTGAAGCATTTATCAATTATTGGTTGATATTTTCAGTTGTGTGTTTGATTTTAATTAGGAATATTTCATTGCTGTACTCTACCACTACCCAAGCAGGACCCTTGTTGGCACTATTCATATCTCCACAGATTTATCTAACAATGCCACACCAGGACAGCTCGGCTAGGGTACAGATTTCAGTGGTGGATCCAGGATTTTACGAAGGGGGATGGGTGCAGTCTGGAAAGTCGACAAGTGAGGTGGGGAGGCAGGAAAGCAAAACACTGGGGAAGGGGGATGTGGAAGGATCACCTTAAGATATTGTATCGGCATGTGTGAAAACACAGCAACATACAGTCATTTGAAAAACATTGGGGGTGGCGGGTCGATTGAGCACAACGGTTAAGGTTTTCATCTCAGACACAAGTATTGGGTTTGATTCTGATCTCTGCTTATTAGCTAGCCTTATAATTACCATTCATGGCAGTTGGCCTAATATTCTGGTATGATCCAGTGAACCTGGTGTGGTTGTTAGTGGAGGTACATAACTCCTATCCAGCACACAGCATATTAGCAGACATTACCAGTTGTTTCAAGATATACCTACAGGATATGCTTGGTTGCCCATATGAAGTCATAGTTCTTTTATATGGCATACCTGACATAAGCATTATGATAACGTAGCAAAGAATCCCAGTGAAGGTGATATCGCCCCAAGACCCATAGCAAATGCAAGTAATTTAAGTAAATAATGATTTATGTGAAACCAGCAAAGTTAATTTATGTAAATAATTTTGTGTGTGCAAGTGAAGTTCGGTTAAAGAACATTGCAAGTTAAGGAAATACATTTTTTATGAAAAAAGTCTTAAAAAACAGTCAGGTAAATTATATGCAATGTATAAAACCAAATGAAAGTACTGTAGCATTTCCCAAAGGACAATAATACAAAATCTACTTTGTCTGGCCAGCCTAATATGCAAAGCCATGGAAAGCCTTGTTAGGAAACAGCAACCCTCCGAATACTGCTTCTATTTTAGTTTGGATTTGTCAAAGGCAGGTCATGCTTACCAAATCTAATGTACTTTTTTGCAAAGGTCACCAATGCAATATAGGAAAGCAAAATGGTACACATTGCATACCTCGACCTAGCTAAAGCTTTTGACACAATCCCCCACTCAGGCATTGTAGAACGGCTAAATAAACTAGGGATAAAGTATGGTCACCTACTGGATTGCCACCTGGCTCGCAGATGAGATGCAAGAAAGCAAAATTGACAGTTACCTCCAGAAAGAGATGAGCTACTGGTGGAGTCCCCAGGGTTCTGTGTTGGGGCCCCTCCTGTTTAACATCTACTTTTCTGAAGTAAAAGCCAATTCCAAAGGGCTATGGATGAATAAGTTTGCACATGACTACAAGTTAGGAGCAGTCACTGAACCCCAAATTACACAGCCATCCTACTGGACAGTTTGTCCCAAACAACTGGTGCCACAATCATGGACCAAAATGAAATGCATTATTGTATCCTTTGGAAGTAATCTACCTCGGAGAACAACTATGATGACAATAAGACCTTAAGAATAGACTTGTTTGGGTTTTTGTAACTTATCTGGACAGTGACCTAAATTTTGACCAGTATGTCTACTTAAGTAAGAAAGTGCTTCTATATTAAACGGCTTAAAGAAATGGGTTATGTCTAGATCTAGGATGTCACTGCCCTCCTTTACTCAGCACTCCTTAGGCCAGTCATTGAGCATAATGCCCCCTTTGGCCTGTATCTGTCCAGACACATGCAACTGGAATGCCCACAAAGAAGCCTTACTAAAAGTATACTAGGGCTAAACAATATGTCCTACACAGACTGACTTAAGGTCTGCCATTTGTTTTCTTCCACTTACTGCCTCCCATAGCTCTCAACCCCTCATCTCCAAAATATAGAACATAATGTGACAATATGGAGCAAGAGGCGAACATTTACTAACAACTTCATCTAGGATGCTCATAGCATAAGTATGAGAACTGTTTTATTTAAGTTTTCCTGTTTTAACATTCAGTATTGTATACCATGGCAACAGCTAACATTCTAACTCGCATACTGAATAACATTTCTCATAATGAGATACCGTTGAGAGCTATGCTGCCTTTCCATCCCCAGACAGACCGCCACTTCTGTGATAACCAGACTGTTTCTACACACATATATAAAATTGTTGGTTTGAACAGCTGCAACATTCAAATACTCCTTGGAAAGCCACTGATTTTTAATATGCTGTCTGATGTAAATAAACCCCTCTACAGTTTGAGTTGGCATCAGACTGACCATATGTACACTAACACCGCCTTTAGAATCCTAAACATGGAAAAAATGCTTCACTTAAACAGTGAAAATGCATGCTAACACACACCCAATTATCCCAACATCTTTCTAAGTTTAAGAAAGTGATATTTAAATCTTTCCCTGATTTCTGGGCCTTTGTTCTCCCATTTTAGATTTTGCATAGACAGAAATATTTCAAGTGTGGGCAATAATGCCCTTCTAGCCTGTCAATATACCAAAATAGTTCTCATAATAAGTTCCAGACTGTTCTTAAAAATACTTGCCTTAATGTAATATGGTAATCTCTTCCATGCATCAGTTCCTCTCTTAGAGAAGCAATTAGTACATTTCTCATTCCTATAGAATCTTCTACATAGGTTGTCTGTTTCGCTACTACTTTTTGATAACCCCAAATATTCCCAGAGGTAGTCTCTAAATGCTCCTATATACCTGAATAAGATCACCTCTTAGATATGAGACCCTGTTCAGATATTTAGTCTTTCACAGTAACTTAACTTTTTACTTCCATTGATGCTCGTGGTATATTCCGCTCAGGTCTTTACAGTTCACTCATGATTTTTTCTTATGGTTTCCATATAGTTATTCCATACTCACATTTGGGTCTAATGCAACTAAAAAACAATGACTTCATTTCCAATTTCCTAGACTTTATAAGCATTTTTATACTATTCTATAGCTATCACTAACCAGCTGGTTGATATGATTAGAAAAACAAACCTGGAATGATCCATTTACCATACCATATATACCCTAGTCCTAAAATGTATCTACAGTTTCAATCACTGCGTGCTGTATTAAAATATTAACCAGTCACCAATCTTATAAGCTTAGTTTTGTAATTATCAGCTTTGCTGTGCCCAAAACAGCACTTTAGTGAAGTTCTTCTGCAGACATGCATGCCCCATATGTAACTGTCTTAACTATTTTCAAGTCATCTGTAATATACAGACTAGAGAACGCCCAACCACACCCATTTACTTAACACTTGCTCAAAAATACACACACACTCAAAATTTGCCACTTGCCTCGCATATTTTTTTTTACTGCTGCAAAAAAAAAATATCTTGCAGCTGTCCTCTCTCTGTACTGCAGAGTGGTAATTCTGGATCAACTCTATCCCAGTTGGGCCACAAGCTAACTTTTGTGGGTTGGCTGCTTGCTGTAAGGAAATGGAGCAGAAAGAAGTGTGCAGAAAAATGACCATATGTGCGGCTCATCGTAAGGCCTGTCTGGTCTTAACCAGCTGTTCTGAAGTTCTTGCCTGTGCATCTTAATACCCTATGGTACACCCAACCAAATTTCAGAGAATCCAAAAGCATAGTCGATTTAGCACACATGCAACAGAGAAATCCATGCAAACCGCAGGACCACAAAGAATTTCAGTTGCTCGGCTCTTTACTCAGTCTACTGCGAACTCCAAAAGTTAGAATTAAGCAGGCAGCCCCAATAACAAGAGATTGACTGCAGCTGTATTTAACAGAAATTAAGCAGCCCGCCAAATACAGCTGCAGCCAGTCACAATTACATCATCTGGATGGATTAGTCCAGTCATCTCCCAACCCCCCCACCTTTCTCAAACTCATAACTGTTTTGGCTGGCTGTGAGCACGAAAAGCTTATCGTTCGGTAGAGGAAGACTTTTAGGACATTTTTAAAGATTTTTTTACGTTTTCTACCCCTGGCTTGTCAGTGTGTACACTACCAGGGGTGTAGCTAGGATTTTCAAATTTGTACTCACAGCTCTCAAACTGCTACCCCCCTCCCCAGCCAAGCTACGGCCATTCTCGTAATTCACAGTTCACACTTTTAGTGTCGATGAAGAGGCATTCGCTGTAATGCCTCTTCAGTAATATAATATAAATTCACTCAAACTCTGTTCCTTGAATTGAAAATGAACCTGAAAGTCAGTTCTTTGAAAAATGCAGCATGGTAGTTGGGGTAGAGGATTGCCAGACAATACAGCTGGGAACCTGTCAAAGAAGGGACCCCATTTTAATAGGAGCACAGTTTTAACTTGAGCAGCTGACAAAATTAGAGAATCTACATGCATTTCTGAAATAAAAGTAATGTACAACTCTGATCATTGGTTATTTATAAAAGTAAACCCTCCACGTTTTCTTCCAAAATTGCTATTTTGTGGAGAGTATTAGGGGGAGCAACATTTTGAGCCAAAATTGGGGACAGTTGAGAGGTTTGGATATTCCTAATTCTATAAAGCGATTTATTTGCACATACCTCTCAACCACTTAATGCAGGAAATCTGGACAAGGCCAAATATATTGGGAGAACATACAAACAGTACTAAAAATTGATCTCTTATAAACTTAAGACAGTTGATAAATATAAAGTCTTGCTTCATAATGCATTTTTCTGAAGATATGACGTCTGAAACTTAACGTTGGTCATTATTTAGTGACTTCATTCCTAAATGATGTGCCAGAAAAGTTTTATTTTGCATTTTACAGCACGAACACCAATAAATATCCGCTAAACAAAGCAATGCAGTCTCTCAATGAAACTAGACTTGGCATTAAAACTTCTCTGCCCTTGAAACTCACATTCATTGAAACAGCATTGAAACCCATTCAAAGAAAATACATTTTGCCAGTGGCAGATGAAGATTAACTTTGAGCTGTTTTCAAATCATAGGCCCCTTGCACATGAAACATACACGTGCTCTTTGATGCACCTTCCTGATTGTATTAAATTCTATTACAATACAGTATAGTTGTTAGCGTTTTAAATTTATTGTTTTGAACATTTTTCCAGTAAACAATGAAACAAAATGCATGCACCAATAATGACAAACAGCCCAATTCATAACATTTCCATCATAAAAGTTTACTCTAACTTCTACAGTCCACCAGTATCGGTAAATATGCACAATCTCTGAACTAGTAAAAGCCATCTACATAATTCCACATTAAAGAAATCTGTAACTAATGAAGAGGCTGCTGCTAGCAAACAACTTTATATTTCATGGTTTTATCTACAAATAGTTGCCCTTGAGGAATAAATTGCCTACGTTGAAATAAAAACAATGATATGCTAGTAATATTGCAATAGGGAATGGATGGCAAACTTGATAACAGGTTCATAGTTACTACTAGATATCTTCGCCAAAACGGACTACGGCATCCACCCCCCTTTACAACACAGTACAATATCAGCAATGCATCTACCTCCTGTGGGAGAAGAACCCACAGCCTTCTGCATCAAAAGCAAGTACACCACCTGTTGTGCATATTAACAGTACAAGCAGACTGTGTAAGCAGCACTAAACTTTAGTTCCCCTGCAACACTCAGCTCCTTGTAAAATGTTGACACTCTGCTGTATCTCTGAACTTTGCAGCACAAGAAATCTGGAAAAAGCCAACAATTATTGCGGGGGGGGGGCAAAAGCCCAAAAACCAGGACACATTTTAAACATCGCTTGTATAATTTTGGAAAGTTGCTGGAATAAAATGCTCACCATGCATGTCTTGAACCCAGAACCATATGCAACATACCACTATGCCAAATCAGCAGTTTGAAAAATAGGAAGACAAACTTAATGGCTATCATTTAGATAGCTCTCAACCTCTTAGCACAAAAAACTTGGACAAAAAGCCAATAGTGAGGGAATACAAATTCAGTTCTCACTTCACACCTTAGCACAAAAACAATAATGGGGGAAATGCAACTTCAGTTCTCACTTCTCACCATAGCTTACAACCATTCTGATAAAGACCAACTACATTATACACACACACACACACACACACACACACACACACACACACACACACACACACACACACACACACACACACACACACACACACACACACACACACACACACTCTTACCTAGGGTTTCCACCTTTTCAAATGCCCAACTACATTTCTCTCACACACACACACACACACACACACACACACACACACACACACACACACACACTCTTACCTGATCAAGACCAACTACATTTCTCACACACACACACAACTCTTACCTAGGGTTTCCACCTTTTCAAATGCCCGAAGTGGGACATTTTGCATGGTGAAACACACCCACGGCCAGTACAAAGGACAGAACTTCACTTTTTTGCCTAAATAAAGGTTTATTCTTGTAGCATTTTAGTTGCTTATTCTGTTTCTTATAACATTTAGGTGTTTCAGATACAGAATAACTGTTTTATGCAACTATTACATAAAATATAGGAAATATTTTTGTCCTAAAATCTCAGGACATTTGCCATTTTTCAATTTTTTTGCAGGGCACAATTGCCCAAACAGGGACTTTCCCTCGCAAAGTGGGACAGGTGGTAACCCTACTCTTACCTGATCAAGTCCAACTACCAACTACATTATATATACACACACACTGCTGTCAAATTTTAATTGGTGTACACACACACACACACACACACACACACACACACACACACACACACACACACACACACACACACACACACACACACACACACACACAGTGTGAACTTTTTGAAGGACTTGCTAACAGCTTACTCTTTTCCTAGCTTTAAGCAACACAGCAGCTCGCATTAACCAGGAGGGAAGGTATCATTTCTTTCTGCAGCAAAATAGCCTTTTGGCAACCATACTTCCCGCACAAACAATGAGCGGGAACTACTCCTTACAAGAAGGCAGTCATCCAGAGCTGGTGGGGATTTTTCCTTATTACTTTGAATCCCCAGGCTACTCTAACATGTTGAATGTGCACAACACACATACCGGTCCCATGTGTCTCCATACCCTCGGTGTTGAGTTGCAACATGCTTTCTTCATCTAGGTTCTGCCAAAAACCCAACTTACCATGCTTTCTCCAGGCTATTGAAGTGTCCAGTACAGGGCAGACTGCAGAAGATAATTCCAACTCCCAAAAAACAAGACAAACCAGCTGGTTACAAACCATTCAATTGTACCCCTTCCAGCTAGTGCTGCTACTAAACTCTGTTCACAGGTATGAAGTCAAATCACAAAGTCTGTACAGATGGAACTTTTAAAAGGTGCTGCATCATTTGGTAAAGTCCTATTACTGACGGTCTGCTTACCTAAATATGCAACTGGTGGGTTCAAAACAAAACTGCACACAGCAATGCCAGATGTATCAGAATTAATCTATAAAAGTGTCCCAAACACCATGATTTGAACACATTACCAATCAGTATAGATATCTGAAAATGACCAGTTCCAAATAATGAACCAGACAAAATGCTTCCAGTTTTCCAGGATAGCTATCTGTATTGACACCTTGCACTTTGCTTTTCTAAGGCTATAATACTAGAGTGTTCTACTAGACAGGAAACTTTGTACACTGCCACAGAAGGGAAACTACTTTTGATTCCAATGTACCACCATTCAAGGTTTAAAAACTGAACAGTGCGAACTCTGTCTACATTACCCACTACACTTAAAACAGCAGACAAGTTCTGGAACATTTGCGAAGAATGGTACATACATTTTCCAATCCCATTAAAAAACTAGGCAACTTTTCCAAAATCTGTGCTCTGCTGAGGTAATTGTTACATCACTCAGGAGTGATACACATTTAGCCATAATGCACACAATCTGGGCAGTATTAACAAAGCAAACTGCAAACATCTAGCCACTTCCATTGTTAAAAAAAAAATACAGATGTTAAGAACTGCATCACCATCTTTCAAACAATAAGAAACTGTATGGCTTTAGGTTACACAGGAGATTCATTACTCATAGCGATAATCCACACACTCTTACCTGATCAAGTCCAACTACCAAGTACATTTCGCACACACTTACCTGATCAAGTGATTCAAGTCCAACTACATTTCCCGCTCGCAGCGCTAATCCATTTGCGACTGTCGTTCTCTACCACTCGCTCATTACTGCACATTTCCCGCTCGCAGCCAGCCGGACATGCCGTGAGCTCATTTCCGACTGGCTGGTATCCTCCTTAAAGGACCAAACACCAAATATGTACGTACTTTTTTTTAAAGCTACTTTATGTAGCATATGCTTTCCGATGTCCTAGCCAAGCTATACAATGAGTTTAAAAGGGGGAGGCTCGCTCCCCTGCACCAAAGCCTAAATCCGCCACTGTATTTAGTACCCTTCCACTATGTGAGGTTGTTTTTTTTTTTTAACTTATGTTTACAGTTTGGGATGTGGTGCCTTCTTATATATATCATGCAAATGTTTACACAACAAAACTGCTAGGGGTACAGGAACCATGCAGGTAATGGCTTCCAGGTTTTTTTATTTGCTATTTGTCACTATGGTCTCCATGTACGTTTCCCCTATATACCCTGAAACCTACACCCATCCTCCCTCCCTCCCTCCCTCACTGACCAGTTGAGTACCCGTAGTGCTGGTATGATCAGAAATCCATTTTCATTCAGTTTGTTTCATGTGTCTGAGGGTTTACGGTTATGTATTCTAATATCAGCAGTGGAATGTTTACAACATCTAATCTTCTAGTTAGACAGGAGGAACGCTATGACCCATTCCCATTTTGTATTACTCTTTTTTTATGTGTTTTTTTTTTTTTTTTTTTTTTTTTATGCCTCCTCGCTCCATTTTCCTACCTCCACCATGTCATTGATCCCCCCCCCCATGCATTATTTCTGGGGTGTACTCCTTAATGGTTTTCTCCGTTGCAGTATATGTACTAAACTTGACTTTTAGTGAAAAGGGGTAAAAGAACAACTAGTATCTCATGCCTCTCCCCACTTTCAACTATTCTTTCTTATTTGATTTTTCAGTATTGAATTATATGTGGCTATTTGCAGATTTTTTTTTATTGTTGACCTCTTTTAATCTAGTCTGTTTACCTAATCTGTACTTCATACTCCCACACATCCTAGTAACCGATATGAGCTTGTTATAGGTTGCATTCTGTTCATTAAGGCTTCTCATCACTCACACTCTACCCTGTGCACACACCTTCATATTTTCAGCAACTTGTACAAGGGTCAACCCTCTTGGCCATTTGGTCTGAAGTCCAGCACCTGGGTGAAATTGCAGAGCATTTGTACCCTGACCAATCCACTTTTCACTTTTTTTTTTTTTCCTTTCCAAATTTTCTAATTTATGTATCTGGACTGTGGAACTCATTTCTTCTATTACTTGGACAAAATGGCAAAAATTAAACCTTTCAGACTCAAAACAACATTTACTAGACACGTGGCTTTGATCTTTTCCAGACCATGCTAAACCTCCTAATATATACACCCTTCTAGATGGCTTTTCCTCCATTTTTCTTTCCTCACTCGCATGAGTTCTAGAACACTAACTTGTGATAAGCCGTCCATCATTCAGTTTCTCCTTTCTCTTTCTCTGCTTTTACTCAAATTATACACGCAGAATGTTTCCTGGCTACTTTGCTCTTCTAATATTTCTTCCTCTCCAGCTCCACTATCTTGTCTGTTTTTTCCCTAATTTTTCCCACTCTACCTTCCCTTCTTTCTCTCTCAGATCCACTTTCTGTACCTCCTCTGGACTTGGAGAGTAGATAACAATCTAAGCGTCTACCCATTACCTGAGAACTCTGCTCTGCTACGTTCTGAACTACATTTCAAATACTATCCCTACTGTGACGTGATACTACTATGGAACCGTATAGAAATGTGATTGATTTTTAAAATTGATCTACCATGAATCTGCTTGTATATGATTGTAAAAAATATCAATGCAATTGTAAATTTGTGGGATTATCTCTTGTGTTTGCTCCTATTTGTGTAAGCTTTGTTCTTTGTCATGTTACATGGAGAATTTTTGTAACACTTTTCTCTTTTGTGTACTTTGTGTTTTTCATATTGATGTAGGGATATTTTTCCCCCGGGCCTCTGCTGAAAAGGGTTTACTTTTGCTGACCCAGTTGGGCTATCCCAGTAAACAAATGTACTGTACATTTTGGTGCAAGGATCAGTTCCCATGGTTTCCAGCATTCCTTGCTAATCTCCCACACCCTCTCCCTACCTCGGACTGACCTTCATGCCTCCTTGTCCCCCTGACAAACCTGAGTGATGCTTCTCACTTTTTTGAGCTTAGAGGTGGGAAGTTACTTTTAATAAAATTGTAGGAATAGGAATGAAGTCTTGCATTAACATTCATCTGAATAAGTCTACAGCTCTTGAATGTAGTTTAGTATATGAAAGCACTTACCTTTCACTTGAATGGCTCAGTAACATTTACTTTTAGTTCATCCAAACTGTGTTTTTATTTGTTTAGTGATACATGCCACCTCTAAGTTGTTTAATCCAAAACTTTATAAAACCACTATGCACATCATTTTACAATATATACAGCTTCTTTAAGGTATTCATTTTAATTTGGCAAAACACCTGATAATAGGCTGACAACAGATTTCTTTTAAGTCTAATTTCTGTTTGTTTTTTTTTTTTTTAAACAGGGGCATTTACGGGATTTTGGGAAAAAAAGTACATGTTTAATGTCCCATGCCAATAGAACTTCATAGCGGAATGTTTTTTAATTTATTGTTAAGGATTCAGGCCATGTTATCGTAGATTTGCAGGAATAAGACTATTCCCAATCGAGGAGTTGAGAGATTTATAATTTTATATGTGGCATATGCATTTTGCACTGGATTAAGCTTTTTATATAATGAAGCTTGTTTTCTTCATTATATTTTGTGTATATATTGCGTATGCAGGTTTATGCGATAGTATTGCTTGGATTTCTGTTTATAATCAGATATGTTGGAACTATATCAAGTGTGAAACCTGACAATGTGAATCTCTCACTTTCAAAATTAAATTCTGATCCCAACAAAAGAAACAAATTGTATAAGCCAACATTGAGGGTGTGGGTGGGTTAATGGTTGCCTTACAAACACACAAACACAGGGTACAAAGAATCAATCTCACAGGATTGGCTAGGCTTAAAATGGCTCGCAAGGGCAGTTAGCCTAGTACTAACCTATGAAACCTATAAAGCATTCTTGTTATGTATTCCCTGATGTGGGGAAGTCTGGGTGTTCATACACATGATAGTCATATATATACTAACTCTCTGTGTTCCTTACAAAAGTGGAAATACTCAGTTACACATTTGGAATGCATCACGTCATTACAGTTAACTGCAATCAACAGAATAGTAAGCATTTAACATCAGACTTTCAGCCATACCTCCTGAGCTGTTCATTAACTCTCATCTGTCCAGATTTGCACAGAATGTCTAAGTTTTTGCCTCACATTTTTGGCCTGTTCCTCATAAAATTTGTTTTCTGGCAAATCAAGGATTAAAGTCACTAAAAATACATTTGAGTTTCAGACTTTAAATCCTTCAGAAAATGCATGCTAGCATAGAGCCTGTTAATCTAGCAGTGAGTTTCAGACTTTAAATCCTTCAGAAAATGCATGCTAGCATAGAGCCTGTTAATCTAGCAGTGTTCTGATTTTATAACAGAAATATTTAAAATCTGTCCCTCTTTTGTTGGGCCTTTGCCCCCCACCCCCCATTATTTTAGGCTTTGTCCAGATGTTTTCTCTAAAATTTAGAGGTATGCAGCTGTTCAGTATTTTGAAGAAAATACCAGATTTGTGAGCCAAATAACAGCCTTCCATGAAATACAAAGTACTGCTCTCAAATTACAGGATGCAATCTTGTGTGTGAGAGATGTGTGAGTAGCCAAGGGGTAGACTACAGCCAATGAGTTGAGTGGCAATAGAGACGGACAACAGAAGGAAATAATTAAATGTAGATGTGTTCTATAATACTGTATTTTATTTATTTTACTTATCTGAGGTTTCTGAGCAAAAGTTTACAACATTCAGGTTCTGGTTTTGCCCGTTCACTTTTAGCAAAAACAAAAATCTTCTGACAGTGCCTTGACATGGAGTTTTCAGGCATGGTATTCACTTTTATAAACATTTTTCCTGGTTCAGTTTGATAGAACTTGAAAAACTTGTCCTTGAATATTTAGCTATTGGTTTTTATTAGTAATCTCCCTTCAGAATGTATGCATCAATGGAAGATGACTGCCTCTTCTAGTCAGGAGATTATCAGCCATAATTTATTTTTAACATTCCTTACACTGGGCTTTGTCAGCTGATGTCTGTTTAAAGGTTTTACATGCTGCATTCTTTGTGTACTGTAGGCTCAAGGATTTAGGAACAATTTGATGATCTAACTTTGTAGAGATAGAAGGGCACCATAGTGTGAGTTATTGCTATACAATATTTTAATTCTTTTACTGGTAGAACTTGCAGTTCTGTTTTGATGTTTCCATTCGTGAAGAATTTAGTTTTTGGACCTCTTGCTGCACAACTCACTCCTTTTGATTTTCCAAGGGAATCTCTTCTCTCATATCTAACCTTAGCAAAATGAACAGTCCCAGCAAAATGCTGGTAAGCCCACAATTAAAAAGCCACAACAGAGATGCCCCCCCCCCCCAGTCATTCCTTAACCCTCCCAAAAAGTCTTGACTGTCCATGTCTGTCTTTGGCAGCAGACTCTTTCAGACAAATGGGTTGTGAATGTGATCCATTGAGATTACAGATGGCCGTGAGAGGTTCTGCTTCCTTCCCTGGGGATTAATACTCCTCCACCAGACCAAAGTATTCTCTCTCATCCTGTCTTGCACTACGTGCTGTCAGGATGTAATCCCCCCCCCCCCACCCCACCCTACCAGCACTAGGTAAAGGATTTGATTCAAAAATGTTTCTGATGCCAAAGAAAGATTCTTGGAGATCAGTCTATCCTTCTAGAACCAGTTTGTGATAATGCCCAAGTTAAATTTGCTTTTACTTCTCTGTTGCCCCTTAGTAACCTTGGATTTAAGATGCATATCACATCAGTGATTTTTTTCTTTTGAAGTAGCTACAGTAAGTTTAAGATGCCCATTAACAGCATGCAGTAATTAGATTTCCTGAAACTGCTGACAGTGCATCTCATCGCTTTGTGAATTTAGACATGCCAGTACACCTAATCAGCTGTTTTGCCCAAACATTGTCTTTATAGAGCTTAGAAAAGGTAAATGTCATTAACAAAATAAATTTATTTTGAGTGAAATCAGACTTGTGTTAAGCTATTCATGCCTCCTATTGAGGGTACTTGCCCTTCTGGTTGTTTGAATCTATACCGAACACTTTTTCAGGTTATTTCTTAGCATGCTAGCACTAGGTATGCTTAGTGAGTGAGAACATACCAGTGTAAACTGAAATTGTATGGATTTAGACAGGATGGTTGAATTTTTCATCTGAATAATTTTGTAGATGCAGAAATGTAAAACTTTTTCATGTGACAGATTAGTATACTTGGATAGAACCAGAAAAGAAAGCCATGCATTACACTGAAAATAGACGGTCCTGTTATACCAGTGCAGGTGCAAAAACTGTAAATGATTGAGAATGTAAGGTCCTGAGATTTGATTGCAAGAGTAATATTGTTAGAAATCTTGTGAACCAGATGAAAAGGGGGTCTTCCACAAATTTTGTGTTTTAGCATGTCTTGTACTGGATAGTAATACAAATTGAACAATTCAGTGGTTTAATGGTAAGTATTGCTGACTCACAGCTTCTGTTACCTAATATGGAGGTGTGCCCTTTCCTTGACATGATGAGTCTGATATGCAAAGCTATGGAACACATCATCATGAACCTAATACAATGATATAAGGACTCTCCAACTCTTGATCCTACACAGTTTGGTTTTGAAGGGTAGATTATGCCTGCTCAACTTGGTCGACTTTGAGTCCGTCACCAAAGCTGTGGATGAAGGCAAGGTGGGTCATACAGCCTACCTTGATCTGGCCAAGGCCTTTGCCATTCCCCACTCAGGAATTCTTAAAAACAAAATCTACTCTAGCAAAGCTAGAACTTCCACTAAGTGCCCTCCCAAACCTCTTGTATCAGAGGCACATTGGATATATGCAAATGATCCTTATGAACATCAGGTGTTTCAGCTAACTGATGATTCTGAATGCCCATGACTTGTTTAATTTTACTGGACAATTTCAGGCCAATAAAGCCAAACCCCACTAGCTATGGATATGCATATTTCGGCCTTATGACCTCATCAGCATAGCACAAGCAGAGTGTTTGATTAAGCATTAGAAACCTAGGGCTGTTATACCCAGCTGATGTCCATTACATAACAAGAGGTTTGGGAGGTCACTTAGTGGAAGTTCTAACTTTGCTGAAGTTTTCTTTTTGTTTTTACTGATTGTTTTTTCAGTGACCTTCTCACTCATTATTCCACTCATGAATCATAGAAAAACTCACTAAGCTAGGCATCAATCCCTGGGTTGCAAACTGGCACACAGAACCCACAGTGTGAAGTAGCTGACTCCAAGTCAGACTGCTGACCAGTCATGAGTGGAGTCCCACAGGGCTCGGGTCCTCCTGTTTTGGTATCCTGCTTCTCTGAAGTCCAGGCCAACATGAAGGGACTCTAGCTGAGTAAGTTCACAGACTACTGCAAGCTGGGGGAGCTATTGACTCCCCAGGAGATGACATCCTACAGAAAGGCCTCAATGAGACCGATGGGTGTCAGAACCATGGCCTTAAGCTCAGTGCCAAAAAATGTCATCCCCCTTGGGAAAGGGGTTGAAATGGAATCTCCACAGATCTATGTCTGGCCTCATCCACCAAATCAGGCCCTGTTTGCAGGAGTTGGTTATTAGAATCTTGTAATCCAGGGAATGACATTTTGGGAACCATTGACAGAGAAGGAGCCATTGCAGAATCCGCATATGTAGTTTTTGCTAGAGGCACTTTTGGAATTGATGCAGCCATAGAGCTGAGGGCCTGAATAACTTCCCTTGAAGAATTATTAGTTATGAATTATAATTTATTAATAACCATAATCAACAGATCATGCTGGAGGGACAGGTTCATAACTCTGACTGCCCATGCTATGGAAATCCTGTACATGTCGAGCAGAGCACCTCACTGACCCTCTTCAAGAGAAATCTTGAGTGGATGGGAAATAGAAAATTCACCCCGGGGATCACTCCAGTGGCCCTACTCAAGAGGCACTAGGAACCAAGGTCGGGTGGCACGATGCCAGGGTAATCCTGTGGGCTAGGCTTAGCCTAGTACACACCTATGAACCTATACCTCTCAACTGTCCAGAATTTTGCATTATGTCCAGATTTGTACCTCATGTTGGTCTGTTCCTCATAAAATTTGCGGCTTTCTAGCAATTATTGATGTCACTAAATGACATGCATTTGAGTTTCAGACTTGGTCTTTCAGAAAATGCATGCTAACATAAATCCTGTTCTAGTAACCATCTAAGTTTATGAAAGTAATATTTTAAAATCTGTCCCTATTTCTGAGCCTTTGTTCCCCCATTACTTTAGGCTTTGTTCAGAATATTTGCTCTGAGGTTCAGAGTTATGAATATAATGGAGTCATGTTTGTCATGTTAACAAAAGTACGTCTGCTGACCCTGTGCAGTAGTGATCATGTGATAAGAATTTTCTAAGCTGTAGAGAAAGTTCAACAAATCAGAGCAACGCATACATCCTGCATATGGATTACAGTGAATACTACCTCCATCCTATTTATCAGTTTTCTAACACTAATAATGATTTTAAATATTCACAATAGGAGTGTGAAAAATATACACACCATATTTTTCTTTTTGTATAAAGAGGGTTTAAAATGTATATAACAATATCTGTGAAATGAATGAACTCTGTATAGGATATGTAATTTGTCATTTAGTTACTGGCATGTGTAACATGCTAAATGATTACACAGTAACAAACAAACAAACCTTTGGATTTTGAAGTGTGTTTTGACTGAATCCCATACACATTTTCAGAAGTGTGGTCTTCTAAATCGGACATTTTGTACAACCTTCCTTGGGTGGAAGCTGCCTGCAACAGTTATGAAAATAGCTTTCAGTTTCTGAAACGAGACCAGTAAAAATAAGGAAATTTAAGAATTTTTAGGACCAAAAACCTGAATGGATACAACATTTCTGAAACAATAGCCGAGGAAGAGACATTAACAATGAATGTAAAGCTGCAAGAACTGAAGGAGTGCGGGTCTCTGCATTGGGTTGCGCAGTTACTGGTGTGACACAGTTGCCATATTTGTTACTCAACTAGTTGTGTATTGGAGCATATTTTGATACCTGTGCATTGTTGTAGGAAAGCATTGTTATAGGAGTAGTATATATAGTTGTGGTAAACTTGCCATTTTTGTTGTCTGGCTATCGGATTATCCTCAGTGTCCCTCTATTTCCTGCTAATCTTCCTAGAATTTATTTTCCAGATCACAGCCACTACCCAATGCCCCAGAACTGGATGGACAGACATCTGAGGGATAGAAATGGCTAGTCAAGAAGAGATTTTTCAACATCTTAAACTAGTACCATCTTAATGACCACGAGGAATTATTTTCCCGCTTCAAATGTATGTGTAATAGCACACATGCATTTGTATACTTGTTCACTATCCAGGACAAATCATTGCGTTGTGCCAGGGGATCTCCTTTGGTTAATGCAGACCCTGAAACTCCACCAGCATCGCTTACACCAAGAATAGAGAGCTACCCTTAACACATTAAATCTCCCCTTTCTGATGGGCATTCCTGCAGTCCAAATAAGTTACTGAACTCGGATCAGTGGTCTTGCAAAGAGATATCAGATCATTCTGCTGGTTGCTGGAATGACTTGGTAATTTTATGGGCACATTTGTAGCTTTAACGCTATCTGGAGTTTCATGAGATGTTTATGGAATATGGGTACATTATAAGGATAAATTATGTAACACTCTAATCATTTGTAGCTGAGAGGTATGGAAAATGGCCAGCAGAGTTCAATCACTTGGCACAGGGGTTTAAGGTTTGAGGTCCCTGGTTGCTAGTAGCCAGGTAATAATGAAGATCTGCACAGTGTTGCAGAAACTTCTGCATGATGATGTCACAAGGGCAGAATAAGAACAGTGTAATCAGAATTTTATACTCTGATATTCTCCCATTCTTGCACCAAAGGTGATTGACACAGGTGTCAGTACAGAAGTATCATAGTCCCTTTTTTACAAGCTACACCTTTAATAGAGGGCCATGTGTGTGGTGTATTGTGCAAGTCTTATAAGTTCAAAGGAAGTAAGAATATTACATTAGAACTAGTGAGCTGTAAGTAGCCTTGTAACACTTCTGTTTTTAATTTAATCAGAATGTTACAAATGCAGTTTGCCTTATTTCTGGGATACTGATCACTGTTTTCCTTCTAATGATACAGTGCCCCTTTTTCAGGTGCACCATGTCATAAAACAGCTGGCAGGCTAGATTAAAAATGTGTACTGTATACTTCAGCAGCAAGTTCTGTGTGAAAAAAGAACTATATTTGAGGTCAACCACACACTTTGTGGAGTTGAGCCGAGTTAAATTACTGTGACCGAATAGCCTTTGATCTCTGAAATAGCTGTATGGAACAATAATTTATAAATGTTTTGTAAAACGTAAAGGCCATTCAAAAGCTGTGTAGCTGAAACAGTGGTATGTCCTTATGGGGCTATTTTACATCGCACAGGTCTCCACTACAAAAGATTTAGGGATTTTAAAACTATCTTGACTGGGTCTTTCTTGTAACTTTTTTCTGTATGGTTTGTCTGTCTGACCTTATCTTTTTGTTTGGATGCCATTTTAAAATTTAGAGAAATACAAATGCCTGTATGATTGCCATCGGTACCCTGAAAAATTGTCCATTTATTGTACAGACAGAGTTAAGACCAGCTTGAAGAAAGTGTATGGTGTTGAATGGTACCTTGCAGTCATTTTAGTATCACGTAAACCTTTGACATGTTACCCACCAAATGTGATACCAAATTACAAGATGTTGAACACAAATGTCCAGAATCAAAGGGTAAAATCTCCATATCCCTTGTATCTGGCGTTTCTCTCCCAAATATTTTATGTACCGACTGTACAGTGGCACAAAAGTCTCCCAAAACAAAGAAATCAGTACTGGTACACTTGGAAATTACTCTGGTTTTCTATGGAAAACTGAGATCGCCATTTTGTGCCTCAGCGTCTTGTGATAAAAGTGCTTTTATATTGGCTTACCTGTAGGTATACTATCAACAAGACGTGAGAGTGTCACCTTAAGACATGTGCACGTGATACTGTAAGCAAAATGCATGGCTGGTTCACCACGGACATGTCTTTTAAAGGCTTGTTGCTGGGTTGCATTGTTCATAGGTGTATACTAGGCCAACAACCATTAGTGCCCTTGTAAGCCTAGCAGTGCAACCCAAATTTGACCCACAAATTTGTTGTATAGGGGGTGATTTATTGGCTGCTTATGCCCATAAGATAAGTGCCAAACCAGGGGTCAATTTCAGATTACCCTTCCATTGGTAATACGGATGGACTCTGCTTCACATGGATGGGAAGCCTGTTCAGAGAATGGGAATTCTCTGAGAAACATACCCCTCTCTCCAGCATGTCCTTTTTATGTCGCCAGCAGTTTTGTTTGCTTTGTGGATGTGCAAAAAGGTTCATCAGAACAGGGTCCAGGTTTGCGAGGCAAGATGACCTCTCAGACGTCTGTATGATACACTGCTTTGAAGCATTCAGTGTAGGACTTTGTTTACTCTTTGTATTCTTTTTTGTAAGGAGCCTTTCTGGACATCTCGGTTGCTGCAGGTGTCTGGTCAGGCACTTCCAAAGTGGGTATTATACTCCTATGATGGAATGATGAAGGCAGAGTACAGTGATATGAGGACCTCTCTGGGTATAGATGCCATTCTCTTACTTATAAGTTGAGCAGGATAGAATTATTATTACCTTGGGCACATGTTGGTCAAAGGCTTGGCTACTGTCTAAGAGTTCTCAGATCCCCGACTAGTGAATTGACTTTTAAGGGTGTTTTACCTGGGATGGCAGACTGCTGTCCTCTGCAAACTTGGTTAGCCAGTGGCCTTTAACATTGGCTTTGTCATCTGAGAAATGGATGCCAAAGAAGACTAGAACCATCAGAGGCCTGGGGGACTACACTGGTGACCAGCCTCTTTGTGGAGGTGGCCTTACCAGTTCTAACCACCTGGATCCTATTGGTGAGCCAGATAGCTGTCCAGTGTGTTGTAAAGGGGTTTATACCTTGTTCCTAAAGTTTGTTGACAATGGCTGAGTGGGGTATCCTAGAAAATGCTTTAGCCAGATCTGGATAGGCAGTATGCACCATTTTCCCCTTAGTGACTTTCTCGAGTCCACCAGTAAGTGTGGCCTTCCATTGACAAAGCCAGACTGGGATTGATCCAGTGTCTGGATGTTTCCTATGTCCTTATAGGTTCATAGGTGTGTACTAGGCTAATGGCCCTGGGGCCTTTACAAGCCTAGCCCGCAGGAGTATCCTAGCATCGTGCCACCCGTCCTTAGTTCCCAGTACCTCTGTCGAGTAAAGCCACTGGTGTGATATCTCTGGGGTGAATTGCTGATAATTTCTATGATAATTCTTACCATGGCTTTGCAAATAAGACTAGTCAGACTAACGAGTCTGTAGTTTTCATTATCTCTTGAAGGCACTCCTTATGCAGTCTTTAATTCACATCACAAATCCTGATGGCTCCAGGGGTCCTAATAAGTCATATTTTAGACTCTCTTCAGGAGGCACCCTGGGATGTATCCTG
>NC_056733.1:702510383-702532883 GCF_019279795.1 Protopterus annectens | reverse complement strand
ATGCTGGGCAAGGAGTCTTGGCTGGTAACATTGGACCTCAAGGAGGCATACCTGCATGTCCCTATCAGACAAGATTGCAGAAGATACCTCAGATTTCTTGCAGGTTCAACCCATTATCAATTCTCTGCATTGCCCTTTGGCTTATCTACTGCACCCAGAGTGTTTACGAAATGCCTGGCATCAGTAATTGCCTTCTGCAGACTTCAAGGGATACAAATATACCCATATCTGGACAACTGCCTGATCCAAGCGGACAGCAAGCACATACTTCTGAAACACCTGGCGTTTGTAATAAAACTGAACTTTCTGGGATACACAGTCAACAAAAAGAAATCAAAACTAATACCCTCTCAAACAATAATTTTCCTGGGTGCCAGCTTGAATACAAACACCCAGATGGCCTACCTCACGCCAGAGAAGCAAGGGCAACTATCTCAATACTTCAGCAAAATGGCAACCTTCACCAGGCTGACTGCAAGGAAAGTCCTGCAGGCTCTGGGATTCATGGCATCTTGCATCCTGCTGATCCCACTGCTCTGGGGATTCATGGCATCTTGTATCCTGCTGATCCCATGTGCAAAGCTGCATATGAGGAAACTTCAATGGTACCTAAAAACTTATGGTCTCAACACAGCCACAGTTTGGAAACAATTATACCACTCATTCCATGTCTTCAAAAGGAATTTCTGTGGTGGGCTCAAGCATGCCAGAGAAACATATGTCTCCCCTTCTGCATACCTCAAGCAAATCAAATCACAACAGACGCCTCAGACTTCAGTCAGCTGAAGACCCTCAGTCTAGCCGCATGGAGAATCCCTTTATTTCCCAACAGACCCTCCTCTCCAAGGAGGTGCAGGATGTCATCTTGGAGGCCAGAAGACCTTCTACTAGAAAAGCCTACTCTGCCAAATGGAAACTGTTTTGTGCCTGGAATCGGAAAAAGGGCCAGAATCCTTGGGTAAAGTTTACCTCAAATATTGCAGTACCTAGCTGAGATGTAAAACAGTGGACTTTCATTCTCCTCCAAGATCCATGCTCCAGCCATTTCTGCACAATACAACACAGATCCTCCTTTATTCTCTCATCCTGTCTTAAGACAGCTCCTCAGAGGGGCTAAGAATATAAAACCCCCAAGGAAACCACCAGTACCTGCTTGGGACCTCAACTTCATTTTGGAAAAACTGACCCTGCCTCCATTTGAGCCAGCTGCTTCAACAGAACTGCAATATATGTCATGGAAAACAACCTTCCATCACCTTAGCACGCAGGGTTTCAGAACTAAAGGCCCTCATGGCTGTGCAACCTTTCATCATTTTCCATCAGGACAGTTTCCTTATGAACCATCCCTTCCTTTATGCCAAAGGTAGTATTCAGTGTAGCCTTGAATCAGACTATCCACTTACCTACCTTTTACCCTAACCCACAAAACAAAGGGGAAAGACTACTACATTCCTTGGACATTCACAGACAACTTCGTTATTATTTGGACAGGACAAAGCCATTCAGAAAATCCAAGCAACTCTTTGTGTTCTATGCTACAGGTGCTCAAGGAAAGGCCATCTCCAAACAGACAATCTCAAAATGGATAGCCCACTGCATACGCTTTTGTTGCTCATTTCATGGAAAAACTGTGCCTTCAAGCATCAGATCCCACTCCACAAGGGCCACAGCTACCTCTGCAGCTTTCCTCAGGGGGGTTCCTACCAAGGACATTTTGGAAGCAGCCACTGGAGTTCTGTGCACACTTTCTCCAAGCACGATCACCTTCCACTTTACTCTACATCTAGAGCAGGCTTTGCCACAGCAGTCTTGCAGGGCATCCTTGCTGCTCCTAGTTCCACTTAGTGCCTGCCACCCCTTTTTAGCTTTGGGATTCTACCCATCTGTTATGACTGCAGCTGTATGCACGATGAACATAGTACAGTTTTGTACTTACCATAAATGTAGATGTTCGAGTGCTAATACAGCTGCAGTCCAGGTTTCCCTCCCTCCATCCCCTCTTGGGACAGGCCTTATGACAAACGCCTTCTCCTACACCCTGATTGGGGTATTCTTTTATGGTGTATTTGCTTGCAAACTACTCTTTTTTTTTATTCTACATTGCATTATTACATAAGTTTGTTTTGCCTTGCTTCTGGGGGCACGACATCTGGGGCAAGAAAAACTGAAGAAAATGGCGTCTGTTGGTTCTTTTATACCCCTGCCACACTGACATCAGGGAAAAAGCGGCAACAACCGACGCTGGACCTAGACTTTGGAATTCGGCCGACCGAGGACCCGCCTGACTGCAGGATAACCCATCTGTTATGACTGCAGCTGTATGAGCACTCTAACATCTACATTTATGGTAGGTACAAAAGTGTGTGTGTGTGTGTGTGTGTGTGTGTGTGTGTGTGTGTGTGTGTGTGTCTGTGTGTGTGTAAAAAAAACATTACAGCGAACGACTAATCGAATGTGAAAAAGGGAGTTGACGTTCCAAAAAAGCTTAACAATGAAAGAGTGGCCATACTGGCCAACATTGTGAATGTATTACTGTGCTTGCCTTGATGGCTAGTCCTGTTAATTGTATGGACAGACAAATTGTTTTCATGCACAGTCCCAATTCATTTGGAAGGTGGCTGTATTAAATAACTTTATGGGTATGTCTCTAATCACATTTTTGTTCCTATGGTCAGTAATTTTTCTGTTACACCAGTCATGACTGAGATCTGTGAGGTGGGAGTAGCAGAGGAATTGGACTCTGAGGCTGGACATGCCTTCCTAGTGTGGCAACTAAAATCTCAAGGTGTGCCAACTTGGGCTGCAAGTGCCCCTGAGACCAGAAGGATCAGAGAAAGCAATGCAGATTGGAACTGGGGGAGTGGAGGAATTCAATTTCAAGAGCTACCAAGTAATTGTCAGCATTCGTTTCATGTTTTACTACATTTAAAAACAAGTCTGAGAAATGTAGCCTAATCAAGATCCGCCTGTATACAAACCAGTTCAGTAAGAATATGCATGAATGAATGATTGTAATGAATTCATATTGGGAGGCCTGCATGTTCATGCGCCCATTACTTGTTCAGAACCTCCTTGTTATGTGCCAGCAGAGGGTCTGTATCTGCAAATCCTTTACTATGGAGGCCTAACATGGCTTGGGGTGTGGTCCTTACGGCTACTTTAACATTTATGCAGCAGACCTTTTTTCTGTTTAAGCTCCCTGCTGCATGTGCAGTGATGCCCAGCAGAGTTGGCATATTACTGCACAAGTTTCCTGCTAATGCACATGCCATAGGCTTAAATTTTGGGAGGCTTGCATAACCAGCAGTTCAAGGCACAGGTCATTTTGTGGTGTGAGAATGATGGCCTGTAACTACCCTGAGAGCTAAAGAGTGGGCCACAAGTTCTTCCACCTTTTCTACCCTATCGCAGATGGCAGCCATTAACTTTGGTTCATTTGCAAGGTCAGATACCCTGCTGCCCCATAGAATATCCATTAAAAAGAAATTTTTCATAACATATAATTTGAAGCCTTCCCTGGTCTTATAAATTGTTTTATTACAGAGCCTGCATTTTGCAACTTGCTTTATTTTGTTTGTCTCTTCCCCCACCCCTCTTTTTCCATTATGACTTCAGTTTTAAGTGAATCATTCTCACTCAATTTTTACTGGATTTCTTCATTAACAGAAGCAGACTTTGCATATAACATGAGTTTAGTGTTGGAAGGAACTGATTGTAAATGAAGACGGGTATGGAGTATGACAAATGTAAAACTTCATTTCTGTTTAATCAGCAAAAGTATGGGCAGAAAGAACTACTTAATCAAAAGAAGCCCCGATGCTGCATTGTTTTGTATTGTATCCCCTCAAGTCAGAAATGACAAACAGGTGAATCCATGGCTGGAACGTAGTCTATAATAGTATATCTTTTAAGGAGGAGAGACCTCCAGTAATAAATGCAAAATTAAATGAATTTAATGAATCAAGCGGATATCTTAAATAGTAATAACATTGTACCAACAAGTCACAGGATGTCTCTTCACTGATTTCATTTACCTACTTGGCAAAATGTTAAACATTAGCAAAGGGCAAAAAGAAATTTGTTTAGCTTTCTGAACCAGTGGAGAAAAATGACGGAAGGGAGCTAGAAAAAAGCAAGGGCATTTTCTTAACAACATGAACTGAAAAGGCTCAACTTTATTTTTAAAATGCTATGTGTTTTGGTCACACAATCTGCTCGGAGATATGCCTAAGATTTGGGGGAGTTGTACCCTGCCACGTGTTGCTGTGGCTCAGTCTGGTTAAATGGAAAAGAAAGAAAAGAGAAGGGGCATGTTTCTAATATGTTTAATTTCACAATGCTTGTAGGTATACAATATTTTTTGTCTTGTCTGTGCAGATATAAAGATTGTCTGGTTTGCCGACTCTAGAACACGCAACATATAATTGTCCATGTGGGAAGCAATCTATTTTATTTTGCATGTTAAATGGAAAAGAAAGGAATGGAAAAGAAACAATGTGTGTAGATCTAAACCGCACAATTCTAAAGATTGGCCCTGTGCTTTGTTGATGGTGATTGCAAACTCCAATCAAATTGGGAATTGCAAATCTCTTAAATTGAAATGGCATATCCGTTGGAATCATAGGAATGCAAGGAATGAGGACATCTTCACCTTTGAAAGGTCCTCTCAAGATTGTTGCTTCTATGACGTTGCTCATTTAATTTTTTTTTTTACTGCAAGCCGCGTGCCGTTGCAAAGCTTTGGCTGGCTGATATTTCGCAACATGAAAATTGGCACGCCGATTTTCAATTGCAGTATGTGCGGTGGCATCCCTGGCAGATTATGTGAATTCAGAAATTCTGTTGGATAATTAACCACTTCATCTGCTGACTGACTTGTATGTGACTGCCTTGCTTTGAATGTTTAGACTGAATAATATTAAGTTCATAGACGTCTTTGTTCTTGGCCGCAAGAATAGCTCATTCAGTCAGCCAGTCGTGATTCTTATAATTGGTTTGAATATTGGGAAATACTTTTTCAACCAATTCTTCTTTTGACGTCACTTGCAGAAGTTATGAGGCAATGAAATTCGTCCTGAGGTCAGATCAACCGGCACCTTTCCGTTCCCAATTTCCAGCAATTGATGTGAGAATATCTCAGCTGATCGATCGTTTTGCAGCTGGACACACATTTGTAGTTTAACATCTTTACGTGTCGCCACAGAGTATTTCAGGCAAGCATTTATTTCGTCCACTGGTGTCGATCGAGGAGAACGCGATCACCGTGCTCGCAACTGTGCATCCTCAAATCTGGCTGCACGTCGCTCTGCTGCTTCTAAGGCATGTATTTGAGCCATTCTTTGTTTCGCTCATTCGTTGATGCCCGTTCGTCCTCAGTTTGATTTGCAATTACTCGTCACACTGCTTTTGCTCCGCGAGTACGACTACCTAAGTTTGATCTTCTGCGAGGCATTATTTGGATGGACTAAAGCAGATCGATTTGCACTTAAAAAGAAGTAAGAAAGTTATAACAACATATAAAATTGCATATTTGTATACAAATATATAGAATCCATAGTAGGTATATAAAAACATGCACTTATTCGAATACAACGTGTGACATCTATTTAATATATAAAAACAGGCGCATATTCGAATGCAACATTGTGCGAAAAATTTCAAAGCAATCTGTGAAGAACTTTTGGAGATTTAAGATTTTGAACAAACTAATATATATATATATATATATATATATATATATATATATATATATATATATATATATATATATATATATATATATATATAATGAGAGATATTACTCAAAAACCCAAGCACAAATGAGAGATATTACTCAAAAACCCAAGCACAAATCGTACCAAGCCCAAAAAATGAATTAAATCCCAGTGAGGGCAAGACGCAATGCTGTAGAAACGGCAATATAATCCAAAGGAAATTGCCGTATTGTATGTAAGATATTTTTGAGCTACAATTTCCTTTGGATTATATTGCAGTTTCTACAGCATTCCTCACTGGGATTTGTTCATTTGTATATATTGAATCAACTGGAAGAATGCAGTCTTGTACAAGTGAAAAAAAAAATTACAAAACATTCGAACAAGCGCAGTAACATAGTGAAACTAAGGATGTTCTTCGTCTCACATTGCTGCAGTCATAACCTGTGGGTAGTCCGCTGTCCTCGGTTGGTTGGCCCGAATACCAAAGAGCTAGGCTGGTGTCTGTCATGGGTGCCCAGAGCTGACGTCAGCACGTAGTGGTACTTAAGCGCATGACCGATGCCATATCCTCAGTCTTTCTTGCCGCATGGTCCGAAGCAGAAGCAGCGTTTGCAAGTGCCGTTCGGTGTTCTGAAATTTTCAATTTTCGAGTTTCAGACCGAAGACCAAGTTGGGCTAAGTACCCCGTTGGGGAAAATTTTTGTCTTTTTTCTTGCCTCAGTTGATTCGGATGTCAGAAAAAGTTAATAATTGTATTTCTTGTGGGAAACAGATACCTCATAGGGACTATCATTCTCTCTGTATTCCTTGCTTGGGGCCTGAGCACGACGTAGTCGGGTGTCGCTTTTGCGCTATATTTAATAAGCGCACCATTAAACGCAGATTAGACTGTACCAGGTTGGTTTTCAGTAAGCGGTGTAACTACAACATGCCGTCGGATCCTCCGACGCCCGCTACCGCAAAAAAGCGAAAAGATAAATCTTTAAGGTCAAAACCGGATGAGTCGTCCGTTGCGGACGCCGGTTCTATGGAATCTATGGTTGAATCTGTGAATCCAGCCGAGGTCTCTGCTGAATCCCAGTGGGGAATCTTTACTGTTACAGGAGTTGGCCTCTCAGGAGTTAGGCCAGGCCGAGGGTGCTTCAGAAGTTTCTGTGGTTTCATCCTTACAAAAGGTTATTAGGCCTTCTACTTCAGTCTCTAAAGGCCCTGCTAAGGCTAGACCTGGTCTTTCTGGTACGGGCCATAGCCCTAGTTCTTCGGGTTCTGTTCCTAAAAAACATATGTTGAAAATGGCAGAGGATTTGATTACTTTGATCAGGGGTTCTATGCCCCCTCCTGAGAAGAGGCCTAGGGTGGAGACAGATTTAGAGGGTATGGAGCATTCCTCAGATTACTCTGAGTCCTCGGAGTATATTCCGGATTTTCCTCCCTATTCAGATTCGGACGCAGAGGATTCCTGTCCTCCTGCTTCTCCTCCAGAGGATTTTTCCTTTTCTAAACCTTGCATTCCATGAGGGAGCATTTCAAGTGGGAAGGTCAGGATTTTTCGGATTCTCGTAAGAGGCTTAGGGAATTTTTGTTTTTGCCACAACATAGACCTTTGGCTATTCCCCCTGTTTTAGGTGTGGTTCAGGATGTTTTTTCTGTAGCTTCCCTTAATCCTGACTCTTTACCCCCTGCCCCTGTCAAGCCAGACAGGTATTAGAGTTCCAGAGGCACATAAATATTTGTATAAAAGTCCGAGAGCTGACCCAGAAACTATTATTCAAGGGCCTAAAGGTGTCAGGGCTTCTGTGGTTAAGAATCCAGTTCCTTTGGATAAAGATTCTAGAGCGTTGGATAGGTGGGGTAAAAAAGTATACACCTTCTACGTTAGCTATGAGGGCTTTAAATTGCCAATTTCATATGCTGAAGTATCAGAACTTTCTCAGGTCAGTTAAAATCTAAGGTAGATGCTCTATCTGAGGGTATAGAGTGTAAGGAATTGCAGGACTTGGTTCATGCTTCTGACCAAGTTGGTAAACATTCGGGGTGGCTGCTACTGGTTCAGTTATTCGTAGACATGCCTGGCTTAAGGATCAAAATTTGTCAGAGCATGTTGAAGCTCGCATTTTGGATGCTCCTCTTCAATCTGAAGTTCTTTTTGGTTCCCCTGTGGAGTCAGTTTTGAAAAAGATGGAAGACAAAGCTAAGTCTATGCAGACGGTTAAGGAATTTTTGCAGGTGCAGCCCCATAAGTTTAGCAGGAATTGGCCTGCAAGAGGATGGTCTTACCCTTCTTCGGATTTTCAGTCTAAGGGCAGGTCTAGACGTGGTAAGGGCAAGGCTCACGCCCAGGGTGCTTTCAGACCTAGGACTTGGAGTTCTCCTGCACAATCTTCTGGTGAGGGCAGGGGTCAGCCTTTTTGTAAACAGACCCAATGACCTGTATCTTCAGCTGCCAGATCCTTCTTTTCTGGCAGCTCCTCTAGGAGGAAAGTTGGCACTTTTCAGACTAATTGCATTTGGTCACCCAGGACAAATGGGTGTTGGACATAATAAATCAAGGCTACAAGTTTTATTTTCACTCTTTTCCTCCTTTCAAAGGCATGCCAGATGTACCTCCTCAGCAAAGGCTGGAGGCTCAAGAACAAATTTCTTTGCTTTTACAAATGGGGACAATACAGGTGGTACCTCCGTCAGAAGAAGGCCTAGGGTTTTATTCTCATCTATTCCTAGTGCCAAAGAAGGGAAACACTTGGAGGCCAATTCTGGATTTGTCCATTCTCAATACATACCTAGACATTCCAAAGTTCAAGATGCTAACATTACAGCAACTTCTGCCTCTGCTAGGCAAAAATCACTGGATGGTAACTCTGGATCTCAGAGGCCTATCTTCACATTCCTATCAGGCCCAGCTGCAAGGAGATTCCTGCGTTTTCAGGCTGGTACTTCTCATTATCAGTTCTCTGCATTGCCCTTTGGTTTATCTACTGTGCCCAGGGTGTTCACAAAGGTTCTGGCTCCTGTAATAGCTTTCTTAAGACTGAGGGGAATACAAATTTATCCTTATCTGGACGATTGCCTGATTCTTGCTCAAGACAAAGACAAGTTACTTCAACATCTACAATATGTAATGGCAGTTTTAAGGTGCCTAGGGTATTCTGTGAACGAAATAAAGTCCAGTCTAGTACCCTCTCAGGACATGTGCTTTCTGGGTGTGAGACTGAATACAGCATCTCAGATGGCTTTTCTGACCCCGGACAAACAAAGAACTCTTCATCTATATTTCCAGCAATTATCAGTACTGTCCAGGCTGACTGCAAGGGAAGTCCTTCAAGCCTTGGGGTTCATGGCATCTTGCATTCTGGTACTTCCCAATGCCAAACTGCATATGAGGAAGCTACAATGGTATCTCAAGTGTATGGACTCAACACTGCCACGATTTGGACATGTCATTCAGATAATACCTTGCATCCAAAAGGAATTCTTGTGGTGGGCACAGGAATGTCACCTAAACAAGGGACTCTCTGTGACCCGACCAGAGGCGAGTCAGATCATAACGACGGATGCCTCAGACCTGGCTTGGGGAGCACACTTCAATGGAAAATGGATTCAAGACACGTGGCCTCCCAGACTACAGCATTTGCATATCAACATGAAGGAGATGTTAGCAGTCCAGTTTGCCCTGATGGCTTTAAAGGGCCTACTTCAACCAGGACAGGTGTTGATTCGAACAGACAACACTACAGTCGTGTGGTACATCAACAAGCAGGGGGGAACCCATTCCCTCTCTGCAGACAAGCAATGATATTGTGGGAGACTGCTCTGAGTTTGCACATCACTCTTCAAGCACGGTTTCTGCCAGGAGCACAGAACTCCCTAGCAGATGTATTGAGCAGACAAATTGTGGATCCCCACGAGTGGAAATTGGATCCTCTGGAATTCAAACAGTTGACAGTGGCTTGGGGAACTCCAGACATAGATCTGTTCGCTTCCCCTCTAAATTTCCAACTACCAAAATTTTGCACAAAGATATTTCACCCAAAAGCTTGGAAAGTGGATGCTCTATCTTTCAGTTGGAACAACCTTCACGTCTATGCTTTTCCTCCTCTGCCTCTCCTTACCAAGGTACTCTTGAAAGTCAGGCGGGACAAGCCTTGCATGATTTTAATAGCACCAGATTGGCCATGACAGCACTGGTATCCTCTGCTGAGGAGTTTAATTCAGGAGCCTCCTTGGCCTTTGCCACAGCTTCCTCACGTGTTGTCCCAGTCAAGCAGTCATTTGCTCAATGTCAGGGTGCAGTCCCTGCATCTAACAGCCTGGCGAATTCTGTTTTAGAGCCTGTGGGTTCTCAGCTTCCTCAACGGGTTTTGGATGTCCTTTTGGAAGCCAGGCGACCCAGCACTAGAAAGGTTTATGCTGATAAATGGAGGAGATTTTTTCTTTGGAGCACAACAAAGGACTTTGATGTCTCGGTACCTAATTTGAGTTTTACACTGCAGTACCTTACTGAATTACTAGACAAGGGTTTGTCATTTTCCTCTGTGAAGGTTCATGCTGCAGCCATTTCTGCTCACTATGATTGTGACCCTCCTTTATTTTCTCACCCTTTGTTTAAGCAATTTCTTAGAGGGGCAAAAAATATAAGACCCCCACGTAGAGCTCCTACTCCTTCCTGGGATCTCAATTTTGTGTTGGAGAAGCTTACTTTGCCTCCTTTTGAACCTGCAGCTACGTCGGAATTGAAGTTTTTGTCTTGGAAGACTGCCTTTTTGTTGGCCATTACTTCTGCTAGAAGGGTATCTGAATTGCAGGCTCTCATGGCAGTTGAACCATTTCTAATATTCCACAAGGATAGTTTCCTTACGTACTAACTCTACTTTTATGCCAAAAGTTATTTCTAATGTGGCCTTGAACCAGTCTATCCATTTGCCTACCTTTTATGCTGATCCCCAAAATAAGGGGGAAAAAATCTTGCATTCTTTGGATATACACAGGCAGTTACGTTACTATTTGAGCCGAAGTAAAGGGTTCAGACAGACTCAACAGTTATTTGTTTCTTTTGCTTTGAGTTCACAAGGGAAAGCTGTTTCTAAGCAGACTATTTCAAAGTGGATTGCTAATTGTATTGCCTTTTGTTATTCTCATCATGGGAAGAATGTTCCTGCTGGGATTAGACCTCATTCCACTAGGGCTACTGCCACATCATCTGCTTTTTTGAGGGGTGTAGCTACTAAGGATATTTTGGAAGCAGCTACTTGGAGTTCAGTTCACACTTTTACTAAGCATTACCATCTCTCTCTTTACTCCAAGTCCAGGGCTGGGTTTGCCACTGCAGTCTTACAGGGCATGTTAGCAGCCCCTAATGCTTTTTAGTTTGGCAGCCTCCCTTTTCCTTTGCTTTGGGATTCTACCCACAGGTTATGACTGCAGCAATGTGAGACTAAGAACATAGTACAGTTTTGTACCTACCATAAATGTAGATGTTCGAGGATCCACATTGCTGCAGTCCTATTTTCCCTCCCTCCCTCCTTCCCCTCTATGGTTTGGGGTTGTTGTTGTTGTTGTTGTGGTTGTTGTTGTTGTTGTTCCTTGGGGATTATTGTTATTTTCTCCTTTGTGGCTCTGGCCTTTCCTTTTAATGCCTTCTGACATCTGGGGCAAGAAAGACTGAGGATATGGCGTCGGTCATGCGCTTAAGTACCACTAACCCATGACCGATGCCAGCCTAGCTCTTTGGTATTCAGGCCGACCGAGGACAGCGGACTACCCACAGGTTATGACTGCAGCAATGTGGATCCTCTAACATCTACATTTATGGTAGGTACAAAACTGTACTTTAGAGAAAATCTATGATCTCTTAATGATTTCTATCAAGAGAAGAGAAACCAAGACCTTCAAGAACAATGACTGTAACTAAATTTTATAACATTTGGGTTTACCCATCATGTGTGTCCTTTCTTCCAGACAAAATCATGAACCAGCACAGGCCTCAAACTTGTGTAGGTACTGTTAGTATCACAGAAGTGAAAAGATCATATTAACTCCCATTTGAGGCTTACACCAAAGACCTCCAGCATACTGTGCTGGCTTCACTGCTGCTGGGCCAGCAAGAGCCTTTGTAAAGATAGCGGACCCCCCCCCCCCCCTTAAGAGCTTTATTCTTTCAGCTAGGAAACTCCCATCTTGGTGATTTAAGGTCAAATTAACACTTGCACAAAATGCAGAGAAAGCACAATACTCTGGCACTGGTGGTCATAGAAGTGAAAGGATGGTATTGGCTCTTTCTTGGGACCTCAACCCAAGATTGCCAGCATACTTAGCTGGCATGACAGCTGCTCTACCAACAAGTGCCCCAGATAGCTTTCGCTTAGGTGTGATGGGTGGTACAACGTTTCTTTATATGTCCGGTATTCAATGCTTTTTGCAGTTCTCACCAGTTCAGCATGTTGCAGATTATACATTTATGCTTGATTACTTTTCTATTGTGTAATCTGTTTTCAGTCTTATTTTCTTGAGCTCATTCTTTTATCAACTCTGTGTGTCCTTCCTTGGTACTGACGAATGTTGGGTGTAAGATAAGTCATTAATAAAGGTAGCCAACAGCACCTAAAGGCTGCTACACACTATTTCTGCTCTGGTCGTAAAATTGTGAGTAAAGCAGTAAGTTTAAACAGACAAATTTAGGGACTTCAGATAATTCAGTTATTTTATGACAAAAAAATACCATAAATCACTTGAAACAGAGAAGCAATATTTTGCTGAAACAGCTAAAACAAACAAAAAAAGCTAATCATCCAGATAAGAGATGAATCTAGAAGAAAAAAACTAAAAGCGGACAGTGTTGTTTTATATGAATGTATGATTGCTTATGTCGCAAGTGATTTTTCTTGTTTAAAGCAAATGGGGCAGGAATTGAATAATCTATGTAATGTTGCTTAGGTTATACGAGATATAGCAATATGTGAAGCATAGTGTTTAATTTCAACTTAATATAGTTTGATTATTTTTATATAAATGGGAATGTGATGTGCCTATGTCACAAGTAATAAGATGTTTAAAAATGAAAACAGAGGACAAGTGCTTGACCTTTAGACACATGTCGCCATCCTGGTGTGTGATCAGTACTTCTGAGATGAACACAACTCTTCCCTGTACTTGGGAGTCTATTTTAAAAAATGTATTTGGTACTTCTCAGGTGAGCACAACTCTTTATCGACTCCAGGTACAGGGAAATGTATTTGATCTATTAGTTCCACTGGGGCCTCCACTAGCACTGGTTCTTTTAAAGTAGAAAGCTAAACTGTCACCATTATTGCTATTGACATCAACATGGATGTCTGGCCTACCTAAAAACTGTGTACTGGAGGTGTCAGGCTTACCTAAAATCGTACTAAAGGTAGATGCAAGTATCCGTATGGATGTCAGGCCTACATAAAATCATATTGGAGGTAGAAAAAGTATTGGTGTGGATGTCGCACTTACCTAAAATCATAACGTGGGTGGAGATTGGATCCAACTCTACCTGCTGGAGGTGTCAGGCCTACCAAAAATTTCTCTGAAGTTAGAGGTAGGTATTTATTATGGATGTTGGTCTTGCATATCTTTACATTCAGTACGATTTTAAGTATCAATATAGATGTTAGGACTACCTAAAATTGTACTAGGTGTCAGGCCTACCTTAAAATCATACTGGAGGTAGAGGTAGGTATCCATATTGATTTTAGGCCTACCTAAAAATCATACCGCAGGTGGAGGTAGTGAGGCTTGACCTCCACATTGATATCTATCTACAATCCTACTGAAAGTATTGGGCCTACATAAAATTGTACTGGAGATAGTAGACGTAATTATCAGTATGGATGTCAGGCTTACCTAAATCACACTACATGTAGGTATCTGTATGGATATTGAACCTACTTAAAATTGTACTGCAGGTAGAGTAGGTCATTCGAATGTTTGTAATGTGGAAAAGACGAGCTGCTTATGTTACAAAGAGAACCAATTTTAGTTACCATTCTACCTTCTGCTGATTACAGAAAAAATTCTACCTTCTGCTGATTACAGAAAAAATGGCTGGACGGAAGAAATTGTACTTGTTTCACAGGAAAAGCGTACAGGATGGCCATTGGCCCTTGACACCTGTCCAAATTTCAGAGTTCACAAGGCTGACCTGTGTTAGTACCAATGAACATCAGAGTATGAATTTTTTTCCCCTCCCTTACCAGAGCAACAGGAATATTTTTCTTCTCAGCATTGCTGTTTGTGGTGTTTTCTGTCAAAACGTGAACTATTTTCATATTGTTCAGGATCACCATCTTAGAACTCTACTTTTAATGAGATGGGGGAAAAAAGGGTGGAAAATTTAGGCTGGACTGTAACAATGTTCTTCACCTAAAAGAAAATATTTACAAATGCTTAAGATTCCAAAATCAATAGTAAGAATTCATCCAGTGTTTGACTCATTAAGATATTTGCAAGAAGAGTACATTGCACCTAGAAACTTGGCCGTCTGTGCACAGGTCAGCAGACTTACTTTAATATGACAAAGATTCACAATTATATTCATAATTCTGAACCTCTTGGAGCAAGAAATCTGAACAAAGCCTAAAGTAATGGGGGAACAAAGGTCCAAAAATAGGGACAGGTTTTAAATATTACTTTCATAAACTTGGGTTACTAGAATAACAGGGTTTATGTTGGCTTGCATTTTCTGAACAGCATGAAGTCAAACTCAAATGTATGTCATTATTTAGTGACTATCATCAGTGATTGCCAGAAAGCCACAAACTGAGGAACAGACCAAAAATGAGGTAAAAATCTAGACATTTTACAAAATTCTGGACAGTTGAGAGGTATGAATATTTCACTCTACAGGCTGACCCAGCAAGCTTGGTTATACTTTTATTCTTTTCTGGTAAGCTGGAATTACCCATGCAAACATTTCCCTTTGACAGGATATGCGCTCTGTAAAATGGTATGCATTTAAGTATTTTTGGTCTTGGGGCCAACAGTTATTTGGTTCTAATGTTGTATCAGAAAATTCAGTTGTGAAACAAATTCAGACTTCTGTAAATGATCTGTCAGATTCTGCACAGGAAGATGAAATATTTTGTTTAGAATTCAATAAACAGATAAGCAAGCAAACTTAATCCTGAGATAATGTACTTCCACACTGAGAAATGGTCTTGCTTTGTACAACAGATTTTTTTGGCCCTTCCTTCCACCATAGTTTGTAATGAGATCATAATAGTTAAAAAGCAACTGAGCCATGAGGCCATTTCTGCCTAGCCAGTACCCACTTAGGCCTTGCCTACTTTTTGAAGTGAGCCAGAGCAGTTGTACCAAGGGTGAAGTTATGAATACCTGTCCAAGTATCAAGCTCCTTTTTAAAGGTAGATGGTACATTAGTCTGCTTAATGTAAAGAGCAAAGTTTTTGTTTCAGAGTGTGACAAATCTTTTCCCATCTTGTCTTATTTGTGGAGTAGATTTACATCTCTAACCTAGTTTTAGTAGGACTGTTTGATTTTTGGAGGCATAAGAGTTCCTGAGCTACTGGATCCTTATAGCCCTATAAGTAAGGCACAGATTATCCTAAGGAGCCAATGTGATAAGACTGGAGGCTTTATTTCTATATTCTCTATCTTGGTAACTTGGGTCTTTTAAGTCTTTGATCTTTTTAGTTAAAATTCTCTAGTTTTTCCAGTTGCTTGATCTACTTAATACTGTATATCCCAAAGTGGGTTTTGTGCTGTATGATGGGTCTAAACAGTGTGCAGTACAAGGAGATGAGAGCTTCTTTTGATCTAGAGGAAATACCTTTTGGCATGAGTTGTGTAAGGTAAAAAGATTTCCTAACCACATGAGGGTTAAACATTAGGAATCTATTCACCTAAGTAGCCGGATCTAGGACTATCTACTGAATGCCCACAACACCAGCCACGCACAAAAAGTGCTTTTCACCGAAAAAGCACTTTCACTAAATTTGTACAAAAAGAAAAATATAAATAAAAATAAATAAAATTTAAAAAAAAAAAAAAAAAACAACTCGTAGGTTCATAGGTTGGTACTAGGCTATTGGCCCTAAGGCCTATGCAAGCCTAGCCATAACAATTACCTGGAAATTTTTTCCCCACAGTATTTACTTCTCTGGGCCCCTGTCATGATCCCCAGGATGAATTTCCTATCTCCCATCCAATCATCAAGGTTTCTTTTGAAGAGGGCCAATGACGCTCTCTGCTTGACCATGTATGGGCAGTCTCTGGGTCAGGAACCTATCCCTCCAGCATGTTTTATTCATTGTGATAAGGTTTAGATCCCTGGAGCGTGTGGCTCTGAGGGGATTGGGATTTCTTTAAGTGGAGCATGGCCTTGTATGTTAAGCAGACATCGCCTCTGAGTAGACTATATGCCACAGAGTTTAGCTGGAGTTTTTTTAGACTGTCAGCATATGGCATCTACTTTAGGCCTGTGATTCTTTTAGTGAGGTATTTCTGTGGCCTTTCCAGCTGTTGCAGATGTCTTGAGGTACATACCAAATGGGGTATTATACTCTAATGGGTCCATACCTCTCAACTGTCACTGATTTTTCAGGGACATCCCTGATTTTGACTCTCATTTTAACTCTGTCCCTCTTAATCCCTCCTAAAACTAGTGACTTTTGGAGGAAAGGTGGTGAATTACACTTAATGAATAATGACAATGATTAAGAGTTATGAACTTCTTTTACTTCAGAAAATGTGTATTAATTCATATGCTCTGATTCTGTCAGTTTCAAGTTAATAGTAATATTTTAAGTGTCCCTGATGGTCCCTGATTTTTTCTTTACTTGTCCCTGATTCTGTTGAAATTTGTCCGCAATTGGTTGAGAGGTCTGGGTCTAATGAGGGATGAGGACAGTGGGACAATGACCACCTTTTTTCTGGATGAGATGTGCCACATAGAAGGATTTCCTGACTGTTGTGGCGATGTGCTTATCAAAAGTGAGACCACTGTCCACTTGTGTCCCCAAGTCTGTCATCACACTTTCGATGTTTAGTGTCCTGCCACCTATGTGGTAGTTTTTTTCCAAAAAAGATAACTATACATTTCTTGGCATTGGTGCCAGAGCCATGGGCTCAAACAGGCATGTGTTTCTGTAAGGCCCTTTTGTAGAATATCCACATAATTTGGGGATTCAATAATGGCTCCCAGTTTGCAGTAATCTGCAAACTTTGTTAGCCAGAGTCCCTTAGTGTTGGCCTGTACTTCAGAGAAGTAGATGCCAAATTAGAGTGGTCCCAGGACTGAACCCTGAGGTACTCCACTTGTCACTTGTCTGGAGCTTGATTTGGAGTCTGCTACTTTTAAAGTCTGGATTCTGTCAGTAAGCCAGTTGGCAATCCATCGAGTGATGTAGGGATTTATGCCCAGCTTAGTAAGTTTATCTATGATTCCAGAGTGGGGGATGGTGTCTAAGGCCTTGGCGAGGTCCAGATAGGCTGTGTGGACTGGCTTACCCTCGTCCACAGCTCTGGAGACCGATTTGAAGAAGTCAGTCAGATTCAGGCCCTTCACAAACCCAAACTGGGTGGGGTCCAGTGTTTGAAGGTTGCCAATGTCTTTGTTTAGAAGTTCCATGATAATGCGTTCCATGCCCTTGCAGATCAGGCTTGTCAGACTGATGAGACTGTAGTTCCTGGGGTCCAAGGCGGATCCCCCCCTTGTGGAGTGGGATAACTGTAGCTGTGCACCACTTGGTGGGCACGAAGCCTGAGGTGAGGCTATGATTAAACATGACACTTAGGTGGGGTGCCAGTTCATTTTGTAGTTCATGTAGTACACAGCCTGGGATGTCATCTGGTCCCATGAATGCTGTATTCTTAGCTTTGGAGAGTGCTGTTTCTACCTGTGTGGCTGTGATTACCAATTGATGGGCCCTTTAGGGGGTGAGAGGGGAGTGAAGTTGGCACTAAATCGATCTGCCAGGATATTGGCAATATCCTTGGGATCAATATATTTAATGCCATTCTGTTGTAGCTCAGAGCAGGTATGAGCATTGCAATTTAGATTCTTGAATAAGTATAGAATGCCTTGTGGTTGTCTTTGGAATCTTTGGCAATTTTATTTTTGTAAGTAGCTTTTGAGGATTTTGAGGGATCTCAGCTGGTGAGGGAGTTTTTTGCATCCTGGGATTTTCCTCTTCTGCAACAGTTTCTTCCTTCTGTCGTGTTTATAGCAGCGGACCACCAGATTGGCTTCTCTTTTTTGGAGAAGAGCATCTTTGTTCCGTTTGGGATGGCACGATTCATGCACGAGTGGATGTGCTCGTATAGTGCCTTAGTGTAGCATTCTGCAGTCGAACTTCCAGATTCCGTCTGTGTGGGTGTTGTCACTTCTGACTTCAGTAGCATGAAGTTGGCTTTTGAGAAGTTTTTTTTAAGGAGGTTTCCTTACTGGGGGGTGGGATGTGGATGTCAAGGGTGATTTGCTTATGGTCAGACCTGACCAATGAGGGGGTGACCACTGGTGTGGAACATCTATCTCCCATATTGGTAATGATCAGGTCTAGGATATTGGAGCCCCTGGTGGGACAATGGATTAGTTGATCCAGGGCATTGGAATTTATGAATTCCAAGAACAGTTGGGAAAAGGAGTTGGTACCAGAGTAGTTTTCCCAATTAATGGCAGGGTAGTTGAAATCACCCAGTACTGGGGTGTTTGGTTGTATCTTAATATTTTCCAGTATGTTTAGGAAGGTGTAGTGAGAATCTAGGGGTATGGTGGGGGGATCTGTAGCAATCTACAATTTGGATTGCAGTCTTGCACCTGTAGAATTTCAGATGCATTGTGTTGGGCAACTAGCCTGGAGGTGTGAATATCCTTGGTGAATATGGACACTCCTCCACCTTTTAGTGTTTCAGTCTTGGTTTTGTGGCTGCTAAGAATTGTAGCCTGGTATTGCAGGGGTGCTCTCTGGAGCCTTGAACCAGGTCTCGGTCACTGCACAGATATCGATGTTTTCCATTTTTAGGAGTGCCTCGAGAGTGCATTTTGAGGTTTAGACTTCTAGCATTGAGTAGCATTACCTTCAGATTTTGCATGCTTGTATCTGTTACAGTGGTGGTTTTATCCTTTGAACCTTGCCTAAAAAAGGCACTATAGGGGTGGCAAGAGCTTTAGCCAGTAACCTGAATCCCAGGGGTGACTGGTGCAGACCATCTCTGGCAAAGCATCGTGGTTTGTCGATCATGTCTTCCCAGGCAGACAAATACTGGATCCCCTTTGACACCAGAAGCTTAGCCAATTGTTCAAGTCAATCATTTTGTCCTTGTACTGTGGTATCATTCTGGGCGAAGGCAGGATGCTACTCGGGGCTAGGGTCATACCTGCCTGGGTCACATGATCGAATAGCTCTTCCTGTCTCTCCATGTAGTCCAGGGAGGTATGTCTCAAGTCGTTTACTCCAGCATGGACAATGACAGTGTTGTATTTGTACTTCTGGAGTGACTTGAGTGCATGCGTTGTGGCGGATCCTGGCACCCGACAGGCAGCTGACTTTCTCCTTGTTCAGCCTGGTGAGTGGGACATCAGTGTGCCTGATTATAGTGTCACCTATGACTAAAGTGTTTGGTACATTGTCTTGCCTTAGGGGCTGTTGGGTGGCGCACTGGTGTTGTGAGCTGTGTCACTTTGGTTGTGACTGGTGGTTGTGTTTCTGCTTAGGAGGTCCTTGTTGCTTGGGCAGGTTAATGTTAAGGGCCTCCGCATATGTGGGTTTAGTGTTGCTATGTGTGGGAGTTGATGGTGCAGGTTTTGAAGGGCTATGAATTGCTAGAAGTGTAATGCAGGTGTTAGCCTTCTCCTCTTGACTGTCTAGCACAGTCCTGACCGGAGAGAGCTTTGCTTCCAGTTTGGCTATGTAAGTGCATCTCTCGCAGGTTTGCAGTGTTGGGTGGTAGGAGGAGAGGATCGTCTGTGTACATGAGGCAGTTGCCACATTGCCCCAGTATGCCTAGATTCATCAGGTGGACAGGAGAAATCACCGGAAGCTGACCCTTGGACATGCCTGTTTAGGTGCTTTTTTGTAAGGTTAAGAGCCGTTTTCCCTTACCTCTGCAAGGTACTTTGCAGTTGTAGGCTGTTTAGTGCCTATGATTAATTTCTCCTTATTGACTAGGAGAGCTGAGTGCTTGTATCGGTTTCAGGCTTCCTAGTGCTTTCCAGCAGGTTCTAGAGCAAGTGTTAGTCACAGGTTCAGATTTTAGTGCTACTACTGAGAAACCAGCTAGTTTTAAGGGAAAATTTGAAGAGCACACTTTCTGGCACCTGGAATAGTTTTAGCCTCGTAGTGCTGCACTATGTGAAAAATGTGCAAACACACGCATTTTTAAGCCAGAAAGTTGAAAGGGATAGAAATCAGCCCAAAAGGCTAATAAAATTTCCAATTTCAGAGCTGGAAACCACTCCTAGTGTTAGGCAGTACAATGCTCACCACTCCCACTGGTAGGCAGTAGGACTTTGCTCGGTCACAGCAAGGTCTGGATAGCTCTGAGCACAGAAAATAAAGTTCTGAGGACTGGCTAGAAAAGGTGGGAAACGAGCAAACAAGATAGTGTGTGTGTGTGTGTGTATATATATATATATATATATATATATATATATATATATATATATATATATATATATATACATAAATATGAATTTTGTTGAAACAGGCTAAACAATGCAATAATACAGTAAATAAACACAGAAAAGGCTAACACACTTTTGTGTGTAGTCCTAAACAGTAAATGCAATTAAAACTCTACAAAATTAGTAATTTAAAACTTTTTAAATGAAGCAAGGCAAGTGCACAACTGAAAAACTATTTAAGTGGCAGTAATACAGCAGAATACGTAGTAGTCTACATAACAAAGAAGTCTCTATAATCAGAAAAGCAGCTATAACAAACACTTCAGATGCAGTGCAACCTAGAGCACTTGAGTTGTAGCAATATTAAGGCAATTAGTTATAATAAATGCTCTAAAATATACTCTATTTCCAAAATGTTTGAGAAGCACAGTCAGAACATAAGGAAATTTCAGACAATTTTTTTTTTTTGAAAGGGGGGAAAAAGGAGAAACAGAAGGCCTTATCAAATGTTCTCTCTGCATTAGGTAGAATGAGCTAATGACACTAGACTGGGAGGAGTGTCTCAGATCAGATTTACAGCTGCAAAGCCAGCCACCAAGTATAACAAAAAGACACCAACAGGGAGAGTGGGTGGGGACACTAAAGCTATTAGCCTAAAAGGCACTAGAGAAAGCCACAAAATGAAAGTTTTTAAGAAGATAAAGATTTGTAAAGATACAGAATGCTTTTAACTGCAAACAAATCGGTTACCCGTGCAGATTACAATAAAAGTGCTATATATAAAGTGCTAGAAACTGTATAAATCAAAAAAAAATCTCTGCTAAGAGTTGGAGTCTTCAACTCTCCTCCACTCTTAGTGTGTAAGGGCAAGGACCCCTACTTTTATATTCTCACTCCGAGATCACACTACAGTGGGGGTAAAGGGAATATTCCCTTATTCTGCCACGATCTTGCCAACATCCATTTCCCCACATTCCCCTCCCTTTTTTTTTTTTTTTTTTAAGCACCGTCACAAAAGTGCTTTTTTGATGAAAAGCACTTTCGTGAAAGTGTGCTTGGCAGTTTCACTGTCTAAACTCTTTCGGTAGACAGTACGGATCTCAAGTAGCCATGTCTGTCACTACCTTTTCATTTTGAAGCTGTGTGTTATCTGTAGTGTAAGTTGGAGCTAGGGGTTACTTATCAAATGTTACAAGTTTGCACTATTTAGCATTGTGTGTGACTCATTTTTTGCACACCAGCTATTGGTCTGTCTGTGTCTCTCAGGACTAATACCAGCTTACAATTCTCCACAAATTGTGTTATCTAGAGAGCCTTTTTTTTATATATGGGATCTGAAGTGGATACTGAATTGCAGAGGCCCAAGCACAGATCCCTGAGGGACTCCACTGGTTATGTCATGCACGCAGAGGATGTACCCCCCTTACTTGTTACTTTGTGAGTGCCATCCCTAGGAAAGTTAGCCAGCCACCGAACTGCATGCAGGTCAGTTTGGAGCTCTTTCAGCTTGATTATATTTGCACATGGTTGGTATTTAATACCTTGATGAGTTCCCGGAGTTTGCCTACAGCATGAGTAACCCTGTCAAAGAAGCTTGCTAGGTTCATCAGACAAGATATATCCTTGACAAAGCCAACTGCTGGAGGTAGACTTTTATAAGATGATATCATAATTAGGTCAGTTATAATGTATTTCTTGACTTTGTGCATATGACTTGGTAAACTGATAGGTTTGTAACTTGGTAGATTGATAGGTTTGTAAAACTTGGTAGATTGATAGGTTTGTAATTCCTAGGGTCTGTAATGGGGCTACTTGTGGAGTGACACTACAACAGCTGTGTGCCATACCTGTGCGACAATGTCAGTTGCTAGGCTCCGGTTAAAGAATTTGAGGAGAGGGTCTGCCAGTGCTTTAGTGCTGTTAATTAGGCAGCTGGATATGCTGTCAGGCGTAAATGGATGAGGTGCTCATTTTGGAGAGTACTTTGAGGTACATGTTCTTTCACGATGGTTGGTGGCTTGATTCTGTCTGGGAAAAGTGTATTTGGAATAAAGCCTCTGGGGTGAAGTAAACACTAAATTTATCAGCCACTATGTTTGGAATATCTGCTGCTTTGGAGTAGGTAGTACAATCCTAAATGAGCTCTGAGCAGTGCTGGCTGCCATTGTGCGACCTGCTGGA